>NC_029788.2:90258584-90270247 GCF_000816755.2 Arachis ipaensis | reverse complement strand
AAATGGGCAAGGATCTGGCCTTGAACGCCCAAAATGGGCAGGATCTGGCGCTGAACGCCCAAAATGGGCACAATTCTGGCGTTCAGACGCCAGGAACAGACAAGGAGTTGGCATCTAACGTCACTCCAGTTTCTAACTCTAGCACTCAGTTGCCAGTGAGGGATCAGACACACACAAATGCTGATAACAACCCCTCTAAAAAGGCTTCTTCAACCACTTCTGTAGGCAGTAAATCTACAGCAACTAAGGTTGAAAAATATAAAGCCAAGATACCTTATCCTCAAAAACTCCGAAAAGAGGAGCAGGATAAGCAATTTGCTCGCTTTGCAGATTATCTCAGGACTCTTGAAATAAAGATTCCATTTGCAGAAGCACTTGAGCAAATACCTTCTTATGCCAAGTTCATGAAAGAGATCTTGAGTCATAAAAAGGATTGGAGAGAAACAGAAAGAGTTCTCCTCACTGAAGAATGCAGTGCAGTCATTTTGAAGAGCTTTCCTGAAAAGCTTAAAGACCCTGGGAGTTTTCTGATACCATGCATATTAGAAGGTCAATGCGCCAAGACAGCTTTATGCGATCTTGGGGCAAGCATCAACCTAATACCTGCATCCACTATCAGAAAGCTTGGCTTAACTGAAGAAGTTAAACCAACGAGGATATGTCTCTAACTTGCTGATGGCTCCACTAAATACCCATCAGGCGTGATTGAAGACATGATTGTCAGAGTTGGGCCATTCGCCTTTCCCACTGACTTTGTTGTGCTGGAAATAGTAGTAGATCCCAGGATCAAGAGAAAATAGCATTCACATGTCCATCTGGAGTGTTTGCTTATAGAAGGATGCCATTTGGGCTGTGTAATGACATGCCATTTGTGTTTGACAAAGAGTGCCTGCAGGCATTTGAAATGCTGAAGGCTAAGCTGGTCACAGCACCAGTCATTTCTGCACCAGACTGGACGTTACCATTTGAGCTAATGTGTGATGCCAGTGATCACGCCATTGGTGCAGTATTGGGACAGAGGCATGACAAGCTTCTGCACGTCATTTATTATGCTAGTCGCGTTTTAAATGATGCTCAGAAAAATTACACAACCACAGAAAAAGAATTACTTGCAGTGGTTTACGCCATTGACAAGTTCAGATCATACTTAGTAGGATCAAAAGTGATTGTGTATACTGATCATGCTGCTCTTAAATATCTACTCACAAAGCAGGATTCAAAACCCAGGCTCATCAGATGGGTGTTGCTTCTGCAAGAGTTTGATATAGAAATAAGAGACAGAAAAGGGACAGAGAACCAAGTGGCTGATCATCTGTCCCGGATAGAGCCAGTAGAAGGGACGCCCCTCCCCTCTCTTGAGATCTTTGAGACTTTTTCGGATGAGCATTTATTTGCCATTCAGGAAACACCATGGTTTGCTGATATTGCAAACTATAAAGCTGCAAGGTTCATACCCAAGGAGTACAACAGGATACAAAAGAAGAAATTAATTACTGATGCAAAGTACTACTTGTGGGATGAACCCTATCTCTTTAAGAGATGTGCAGACGGAATAATCCGTAGGTGTGTGCCTAGAGAAGAAGCACAGAGGATCTTATGGCATTGCCATGGATCACAATATGGAGGCCATTTCGGAGGTGAGCGAACAGCCACCAAGGTCCTCCAATGTGGCTTCTATTGGCCCACACTCTATAAAGATTCCCGAGAGTTTGTACGTAACTGTGACAGTTGCCAAAGAGCTGGCAATCTGCCTCATGGTTACGCCATGCCTCAACAGAAAATCTTGGAGATTGAGTTGTTTGACGTATGGGGAATTGACTTCATGGGACCTTTCCCACCATCATACTCAAACACTTATATTCTGGTGGCAGATGATTATGTATCAAAATGGGTTGAGGCCATTGCCACACCCACCAATGATACTAAAACGGTGCTGAAGTTCCTCCAGAAACATATCTTTAGCAGGTTCGGTGTCCCTAGAGTACTAATCAGTGATGGGGGCACCCACTTCTGCAATAAACAGCTTTACTCTGCCATGGTTCGGTATGGGATTCGCCACAAGGTGGCTACTCCATATCATCCACAAACTAATGGGCAAGCTGAAGTCTCTAACAGAGAATTAAAGAGAATCCTAGAACGGACAGTAAGTACCCGTAGAAAGGATTGGGCATGGAGCTTGGATGATGCTCTCTGGGCTTACAGAACAGCATTCAAGACCCCTATAGGGACCTCTCCATACCAACTTGTGTATGGTAAGGCATGTCACCTGCCCGTGGAACTGGAACATAAAGCCTACTGGGCAACCAGATTCCTAAACTTTGATGCCAAATTAGCAGGAGAAAAAAGATTGCTCCAGATAAATGAGCTAGAGGAATTCAGATTCACAGCTTTCGAAAATGCCAAGCTTTATAAAGAGAAATAAAAAAAATGGCATGACAGAAAGCTGTCATCTAGAATCTTTGAGCCAGGACAGAAGGTTCTGCTGTTCAACTCTAGACTCAGACTATTCCCCGAGAAATTGAAATCCCGGTGGAGGGGACCATACGTGATTACAAGTGTATCACCATATGGTTATGTGGAGCTTCAAGATATTGATTCTGATAAGAGGTTCATTGTCAATGGACAGAGAATCAAGCACTATCTTGAAGGCAACGTTGAGCAAGAGTGCTCAAGGCTGAAGCTAGACTAAAAGCTCAGCAAGGTCCAGCTAAAGACAATAAAGAAACGCTTGCTGGGAGGCAACCCAGCCATGGGGCATCAATCCTCTAAGAATTTTGCCCTATTTCTATTTTTATTTTTATTTGTTTATATAGAGTTCATTGATAACAAGGTAAAGCAATGGACAGAGAATCAAGCACTATCTTGAAGGCAACGTTGAGCAAGAGTGCTCAAGGCTGAGGCTAGATTAAAAGCTCAGCAAGGTCCAGCTAAAGACAATAAAGAAGCGCTTGCTGGGAGGCAACCCAGCCATGGGGCATCAATCCTCTAAGCACTTTGCCCTATTTTTATTTTTATTTGTTTATATAGAGTTCATTGATAACAAGGTAAAGAATCAATTGCATAAGTTCACAGGGTTACAGAAGGAATCTGCACACAAAACAGAGAAAAAGAGCTCACTGGCAAGAAAACGCCAGTAAGAGCCTATTTTGGGCGTTCAGCGCCCAAAAGGGGCAGCCAGTGGGCGCTGAACGCCAGTAAGGGTAGCAATCTGGCGTTCAACGCCAGAAAAGGGCAACAATTGGGCGTTGAACGCCCAGGAGATCAGCATTTGGGCGTTGAACGCCCAAAACCGGCAGTGTTTGGGCGTTCAAACACCAGGATGATGGGGAGGTGGCAAACTCATTTTTCTTCATATTTTTTTCATTCTAATCTTGATTTTCACACTTCAATTCATGATTTCTTGCATAAACATGTTAAGAACCCTGATTTCTAAAAACCTTAATTTCTAAAAATCCTACTTTAAAAATATCAAATATATCTTAATCCATAAGCACAAATCCTCTTTTTCAATCCAATCCAACTCTTTTCAAAAATTTTTTAAAAAACAAATCTATCTTTTCACTCAAAAATCTTTTCAACTAATCATTATCTTTTTTTCAAAAATCTTTCATATCTTTTAAACTTTTAATTATATCCTCTCTTATCATATCCTCTATCTCATCTTTTTCAAATCAATTTTTTTTATCATATCTTTTTCCAAATTTTCGAAAACCCACCCCCTCCCCTTCCATCAACAATTGCACCTAGCTCTCCTTCTATCCCTCTCTTTTCTTTTCTTTTGCTTGAGGACAAGCAAACCTCTAAGTTTGGTGTGTTTATCTGAGATCACTAAGATCATGGCTCCTAAAGGAAAACAACCCACTCCAAGAGGCAAGAAAGAGAGCATTCCAAAACCACTTTAGAATCAAGGGAAGTTCTTATCTAAAGAACATTCAGACCATTATTACAAAATAATGGGTCTGAGATCAGTGATCCCGGAAGTTAAGTTCGACCTGAAAGAAGATGAATATCCGGAGATCCAAGAGCAAAATCAAAACAGCATGCTCTGCAAAACTGCTCAGGGAACAAGAGGAGCAAGGGCGTGACTTAAAGGAACTGAAGCGTCAGGAGTTATCTCTTGAAGGACCAAGCACCTCACAGACTAGAGGAACATCCACTTCCAAACCTCAAGGTTGTTGAGTTCTAATCTTAGCCTTAACTCTGTGATAATTGTTCTTATTTTAGTTTTACCTTAGGAGTCATATAGTAGTAATTAGTATCTATTTTTATTTTATCTCCAATTAAGTTATAGTCTATTTTTCTCATCATCAACAAACATGAATAAAATAGTAGATCTTTTGAATAAGAGGCAATAAAATTTCGAATTTTTAATAAGAAAAATTCTAATTAGCTACATGTGGTGGCAATGCTTTCTATCTTCTGAATGAATGCTTGAACAGTGCATATGTCTTTTGAATTTGTTGTTTAAGACTGTTAAATATGTTGGCTCTTGAAAGAATGATGAACATGAGACATGTTATTGATAATCTGAAAAATCATAAAAATAATTCTTGAAGCAAGAAAAAGCAGCAAAGAATAAAGCTTGCAGAAAAAAAATTAGCGAAAAAAAAAAAAAGCAAGCAGAAAAAGCCAAAGCTCTTAAAACCAAAAGGCAAGAGCAAAAAGCCAATAGCCCTTAAAACCAAAAGGCAAGGGTAATAAAAAAAGGACCCCAAGGCTTTGAGCATCAGTGGATAGGAGGGCCTAAAGGAATAAAATCCTGGTCTAAGCGGCTAAACCAAGGATGCCAATCACTCTGAGCTTCAATGGATAAAGTGAGATGCCAAAACTGTTCGGAAGCAAATAGCTACTAGTCCCGCTCGTCTAATTAGAATCTGAGCTTCACTCAAAAACTCTGAGATATTATTGCTTCTCAACCTATTAGTCTTCTATTTTATTTGTCTAGTTGTTTGAGGACAAGCAACAGTTTAAGTTTGGTGTTGTGATGAGCGGATATTTTATACGCTTTTTGGGGTTAATTTCATATAGTTTTTAGTGTGTTTTAGTTAGTTTTTAGTTTATTTTCATTAGTTTTTAGGAAAAATTCATATTTCTGGACTTTACTATGAGTTGTGTTTTTCTGTAATTTCAGGTATTTTTCTAGCTGAAATTGAGGGAGCTGAGCAAAAATCTGATTCAGGCTGAAAAAGGACTGCTGATGCTGTTGAGATGATTAGCCGTGCTGTGACAGAGCATTTGGACCATTTTCACAAGAGGAGAGGATGTAACCATTGACAACGGTGATGCCCCAATACACAGCTTGCCATAGAAGGACGTGCGTGCGTGAATCAGAGAACAGAGGAAAGAAAAGATTCAGAAGACAAAGCATCTCCAAAACTCCAACATATTCTCCATTACTACATAACAAGTAACTTTTAACCCATGCTCTCTTGTTCATTCGCAATTCAACTGATAAATATAATTGACTTCCTGACTAAGAATTTCAAGATAACCATAGATTGCTTCAAACCAACAATCTCTGTGGGATTCGACCCTTACTCACGTAAGGTATTACTTGGACGACCCAGTGCACTTGCTGGTTAGTGGTACGAGTTGTGAAAAGTGTGATTCACAATTCGTGCACCATTGATCAAGAGGTAGAAGATGTCAAAGAAGAGCACAAGGGAGTGGAGCTTGAAATTACCTTGCCAAAGTTGTTGGAAACCCCTCCCCCTAAGTTGCCATCATCCTTCACAACATTCAAGTGGGTAAAATTCATATCACATAGCTTTCTAATCCCACTTGAATATGGGATACTGGAGACGGATGGTCAACTTAGAGCTCTTTGTGGCATTAAGAGTAAGAGGAAGATGGCCAGTGATAAGAACTGTCAAGCAAGGTTCATCATGGTTGGAAGCTTTAAGTTTAAACGCAAAGGTTGGTGTAAAGCTCAACTGAATGGGTCTAGGAAGCTGTTTGGTAGCTGCAGTGAGAATTCAAATTACTTATCACCCAATTGGAAAAATACAGATCCTAATAAAGATGGGTACAAAAGCAAGATTTGGGACCCCGGAATTCATCCCGGTAATCAACACTCTTGGGGCCTTGTCACTTGCTTTAACTTACTTGAAGGCTTACTACGCCTAGTTTGGGACCCCGGAGGTTACTGGAAATACAAACATTGGTGGAGATTCCTGGATGAATACAAGCATAAGCCACCATAACAGGGAGCTCACCAAATGTCCAACTTAAGGACTCTAACTAAAAGTGCTAGGTGGGAGACAACCCACCATGGTATGATCGTTCTTTTTCATTTTTATTTAGTTTTATTTGTTTTTGAGTTTTATTTTATTATATTGAACTTGGAGTTTTGCATCACATTCATATTAACACTGCATTCTGCATCTTTTCAGATTAAAAAAAAAAAGCGAGCACGCGACGCGACCGCATCAGCGACGTGTCTGCGTCGCAAGGAGATGGAAGACAATATTAATATAAACAGAGAGTTTTGCAGGAGCAGCGCTGGAGGCGTGCCAATGGCACAAATCACCCCACGCGACCGCGTCACCCACGCGGCCGCGTGACCTGAAATCGGCATAAAAAGGGTGTATGGTCGAAAGTTGAGCTAGAATTGGGCTGGACCCGTGCTAGTAGCACAAGCCCTGCCACGCGAACGCGTCACCCACGCGTCTGCGTCATTTTAAGAAAAAGGCCACCCGCGCGATCGCGTCACCCACGCGACCGCGTCACCCTGGATTTTGGCAATACTGAGTTTTGAACAGAGAGTTGTGCGACCGCGAGGCTGCACTCGCGCCACTAGCACAAATCGAGTCACGCGATCGCGTGCCCCACGCTTCCGCGTCACCCAACCTTATCGCGCACCACGCGACCGCGTCACCCACGCGACCGCGTCACCCACGCGACCGCGTCGCCAGCGTCGCACAACCTATCCAGATTAGTGCCAATTTTCTTTATTGTTTTCTCACTTACATGTTGTAGCTACCATGTAAATGAGACCCTTTTCATTTGGCATTAACCCAACCATACTTCATTTATTTTCTTATCTCTATTATTGGGTTACCTTTCTTCCCTTTTTCTTTCAGGATGGCCACCAAGAAGAGAACCGGAAGACGTTTACATGGGGAGATAGACAAGTCCATCTGCACAATCCTTAAAGAAAAGTAACAGTTGAAACAACCCGTCCACCTGCATATCTCAGCATGCACCGAGGACGGTGCAATCTTTAAGTGTGGGGAGGTCGATACCGATCTCCGTGGGTTAGTACATTCCTGTCTCAACACCAATGTTTTAATTTTCTTCTGTGAGATTTGATCTTATTTATATGGTTACATTATTTAACCATAAATATTTTATTCCTGTGTGTTCCCTTCTCTATGATTGTAATCTTTACTTTGTTCCACTTTATATGTCCAATATTTAGTGTATTTATATGCTTGCATATGATTGAGGCCATTGTTTGATCCAATATTTAGTGTATTTACATGCTTGCATATGATTGAGGCCATTGTTTGATTTTAGCTCACTTATCCCAAAATTAGCCTACCTTTTACATCACCCTTGTTAGCCCCCTTGAGCTTTTAAATCCCTTCTGTTTTATAACCACATTACTAGCCTTAAGCAGAAAAACAAAATAAGAATCCCAAGTTGAATCCTTGGTTAGCTTAAGATAGATATTGTGTAAAATTTAAGTGTGGAAAATTTTATGGGAACATGGGATGATATGAAAAAGTAGGGAATTAAATTGAATAAGTCATTTGAAAATTTGGGAAACATGCTCATGTGAAATCAAAATAATTAAATTACCATGTGCATTGAAGAAAAAAAATATATTAAGTAATTAAATAAGGGGATACAAAAAAATAATAATAATAAAAAAAAGAGAAAAATGAAAAAAATATATATTACCCCAAATGCAAAATAAAAAGAATCAATGCACATGGGACAAAATTCAAAAATAAGTTTGATACATGAGCATGTAATACAAAAGTGGGAAATTTTTGGGTAGCTAGGTAAAGTATTTTTAAATTATATAAAGTATGTATATGTTAGGTGAGATCTTAGACTAATCAAGGATTCACTTTGTTAGCTCACTTAGCCTTATATATATATACCCTCACCCTTACCTTAGCCCCATTACAACCTGGAAAAGACCTCATGATGTTTGCATTAGTACATTAAATTTTTGTTGATTGGTTAGATGAAGAACAAGGTTTAGAAAGCATGACTAGATAAGAGTAGAGTGAATAACCCTATACACTTGAGAGATTAGAGTGATATACACTTCCAGTGAGGGTTCAACGCTTAAATTTTATGTTCCCTGCTTTCATGAGCTGTCTTCTTACAAGTTCACTTGCTTCTTATTGTATGATTTGAATTAGTGGAAATTAGTTTGTATTTGTTTTGGAGAACTTATTTACTCTTAACCAAGTAAGTAAAAGCATTTAGCATGTAGTTGCATTCATAGGTTGCATTTCATACCATTCCTCTTCATCTTTATAGCTTCTCTTGAGCTTAGCATGAGGACATGCTAGTGTTTAAGTGTGGGGAGGTTGATAAACCACTATTTTATGGTTTATCTTGTACTCAATTGAGTGGTTTTTATTAACTCTTTACCCACTTATTCATACTATTTGCATGGTTTTACATTTGCCTTCCTAATTATGTGCTTTGATTAAAAACATGCTTCTTTGATCTTATATTTGCTTATTATTAATCCTCCCTTATCACCATTAGATGCCTTGATATGTGTGTTAAGTGTTTTCAGATATTATAGGGCAGGAATGACTTGGAGGATGGAAAGGAAGCATGCAAAAGTGGAAGGAATACAAGAAGATGAAGAAGTTGCTAAGCTGTCCAGCCTGACCTCTTCGCACTCAAACAGCTATAACTTTAGCTACATAAGTCCAAACGACCCGGTTCCAGTTGCGTTGGAAAGCTAACATCTGGGGCTTCGATTTGATATATAATATGTTATAGTTCCCCTGACGCTAGGCAACACGACCGCGTGATCCATGCGGCTGCGTCGCAATGACGGAAATCCAGCGTGATTGAATTCGAGACCAGCGAATTCTGGGCTGTTTCTGACCCAGTTCTCGGCCCAGAAAACACATATTAGAGGCTATAAAGTAGGGGAATGCATCCATTCATAGGAGGCTTTCATAATTCATAATTTTAGGAGTAGATGTAGTTTTTAGAGAGAGAGATTCTCTCCTCTCTCTTAGGATTATGATTTAGGATTTCTCTTAGTTTTAGGAGTGACTCTCAATCCCAGGTTTAATATTCCTTTTACTTTATATTCCTCTTTTTACTTTCAGATGCTTCAATGCTTGTATTAGATATGTTGCCCAATTGGCTTATGAACTTTTCATGTTAAGATCTGCATATTTTATTTAATATTATTTGAGGTATTTCAGATTTAAGATTGCTTTGCTTTATTTATATTAATGCTTTTAATATTTTTTTCCTTTTGGCTTTGGTTAGGTAATTGGTAACACTTGAGTTGTCAAACTCAGGAGTGGTTAAAATTTGCATATTCTACTTGATCTAGATCTCTCTAAGGCTAGTCCTCCCACAGGGATTGACTAGGATTTGAGGATCAAGCTAATTAGTCCACTTGACTTAACTAAGTGGGATTAAAATCCAATTCTCATCACATCTGATAAGGATAATAAGGACAGGATTTCCGGTTCTCATACCTTGCCAAGAGTTTATTTTACATTTATTTATTTATTTTTATTGCTTGAAAATATACCTGTACGCATTGCCCAAACTCCAGAACCCCAATTTACAAATTCATAATCAATAATAAGAACATACTTCCCTACAATTCCTTGAGAAGACGACCCGTGGTTTAAATACTCGGTTATCAATTTTAAAGGGGTTTGTTACTTGTGACAACCAAAACGTTTGTATGAAAGGACTTTTGAAGGTTTAGAAACTATACTTGCAACGAGGATTTATCCGCAAATTTCTAGACCACGCAAAAGTTCTCTCATCACGCGGACGCATGATTGAAGCGACCGCGTGGCAAGGAAAACTCCAAATGACACGACCGCGTGACCCACGCGGACGCGTGACAGAGGCCACACACCAGAAATTACAGAAAATGCTCCCAGCGATTTCTGAAGCCTTTTTGGCCCAGATCCAAGTCCAGAATGCACAGATTAGAGGTTATGAAGTGGGGGAATGCATATGTTCAAAGGAGAGTCTCGAATTTAGTTACTATTTATGAATTAGATGTAGTTTTGAGGGAGATGTTCTCTCCTCTCTCTTTTAGGATTTAGAATTAGGATTTCTTTTGCTTTCAAGATTATATCTTTTCATCAGGTTCAACATTCCTTTTCATTTATCTTCTCAATTTAGTTTATGAATTCTTCTATGTTACAAATAATTCCTTTGATTAATGTTATTTGAGGTATTTCAGTTTATTATTGCCTTCTTTTATTTATTTTACTGTTGCTTCCAATCTGAAGACATTTTTATTCCAGTAGATTTACTTTTCCCCCTTTTAGTCTTGGTTAAGAAATTAGTAACTCAGGAGTTATCAAACTCAACGTGATTGATAATTGTTATCTTGTTAATTGAATTGAACTTCAATAATCCCAATCTTTTTCTAGGAATTAACTAGGATTTGAAGATCAAACTAATTAGTCACTTGACCTTCCCTTGCTCTAGTAAAGGTTAACTAAGTGGAAATAAGATTCAATTTTCATCATCATTGATAAGGATAACTAGGATAGGACTTCCAATTTCTCATACCTTGCCAAAAGTGTGTTTTACAGTTATTTATTTATTTTATAATCCTTTACTTATTTTAATTGCAATTTAATTTACTTGTTCCCCATCTTCAAAACCCCAATTTATAATCTTCATAACCAATAATAAGAACATACTTTCCTGCAGTTCCTTGAGAAGACGACCCGAGGTTTAAATACTACGGTTATCAATTTTTAAGGGGTTTGTTACTTGTGACAACCAAAACATTTGTAAGAAAGGTTGATTGCTTGGTTTAGTAACTATAATTGCAACGAGAGCTTACTATAACCTCTAAACCATCAATCTTCAGTTCTTCAGTTATACCTATAAATAATTAATAATTATAAATTAATGATATTTATTATGCTATAAATAGCTATTACTATATTTATAATACCTTATTTATTTATTTTATAATCCTTTACTTATTTTAATTGCAATTTAATTTACTTGTTCCCCATCTTCAAAACCCCAATTTATAATCTTCATAACCAATAATAAGAACATACTTTCCTGC
This sequence comes from Arachis ipaensis, assembly GCF_000816755.2. Taxonomy (NCBI): domain Eukaryota; kingdom Viridiplantae; phylum Streptophyta; class Magnoliopsida; order Fabales; family Fabaceae; genus Arachis; species Arachis ipaensis. Next base: position 90,258,975 of record NC_029788.2, on the reverse strand, counting down.
AGTTCCTTGAGAAGACGACCCGAGGTTTAAATACTACGGTTATCAATTTTTAAGGGGTTTGTTACTTGTGACAACCAAAACATTTGTAAGAAAGGTTGATTGCTTGGTTTAGTAACTATAATTGCAACGAGAGCTTACTATAACCTCTAAACCATCAATCTTCAGTTCTTCAGTTATACCTATAAATAATTAATAATTATAAATTAATGATATTTATTATGCTATAAATAGCTATTACTATATTTATAATACCTATAAATATATGAAAATCATAAAATCTATAAATATAATAATTATATAATAATAAATTATAATAATTATTAATCAAATTATTATAATAATTGCTTATAATAGCTATAATTTATAATAGTTGTAAATATTTATAGGGATA
>NC_029788.2:90212657-90255561 GCF_000816755.2 Arachis ipaensis | reverse complement strand
ATAATAATTATTAATCAAATTATTATAATAATTGCTTATAATAGCTATAATTTATAATAGTTGTAAATCTTCATAGGGATATTAATATCCTTATAAATATTTATAAATAATATCCTTGTTAGTAAACATAATATTATAATAATCATAATTTATTTTATGAGAGTATTATTCGTCACAATTTCTCTTATGACAGTAAGCAAAGAAAACATAATTTTTATATTTTGCAAATCATTTTAAATTTCATATCAACTGTAATTCGCTAAACCTAAGTTGCTAGCTAAAACTATATCGTCATAGTTCTGATGGATGCATAATTTTACCAGTTTGTTTTCTCATATTTCTTACATCACTATTAATTAGTTCGATATATTTTGATACTATACTAGATATTGATGAAACCTGGATTTCAAAGTCACGGAGTAGTGTGGAATATAGGCAAGGACTGAACACTTTTTTAAACTTTGCGTTTGCGAATGCATCCTCCGATGGCATGATAAAGTGTCCATGTCCTAAATGCGAGTTTTAACTTATGCAAACAAGAGAGGATGCGTACGACCATCTGTTGTTACTACCATTTCCCCCTGGATATACTATTTGGGTGCGTCATGGTGAGAAGCCAGTTGAAGAGAGGCCTGGATTGAGACGAGTAGATGAAAATCTGATATCCCAAGTGAATCAAACACACCAAATGGTCAACGATGTATTCAATTTCACGATACAACATGAGAGTGAGGACATCACAACAATCGAACATGCAGAAGATGATGAAGACCTGTTACCGAGCTTGTATGAAGGTCCAAGTCACGTGGCGTGGGATTTTAACGATCTACTGTCAGATGGAGAGTAGGAGTTATATCCCGGATGCTCAAAGTACTCCAAATTATCATTTTTAGTGAAGCTTTATCATATCAAGTGTATGTGCAGTGTGAGTGACAAGGCAATGACAATGATTCTTGACTTACTGCGGGACGCATTTGAACAAGAAAAATTTCTAAAGACAGTGTATGAAGCCAAGAAGACAATAAGAAAGCTGGGTATTGAATACACCAAGATAGATACTTGTCTAAATGACTGTATGCTGTACTGAGGTGATGATGAGAACCTGACTAGGTGCAAGAAATGTGGGTGTTCAAGATGGAAGCAGATGACTAAAAAGGGCTCTATTATTAGGCTCAATGTACCAGTGAAGAGAAAAGGAAAACCTATAGTAACCAAGACCCTTCGTTACTTTCCCCTCATACCACGACCGCAGCGGTTATTCATGTGCAGCAAGACATCGAGTGATATGTTATGGCATAGACAGTCGTCTAATAACAATGGTTTCCTTAGGCATCTAAGGGACGCTGAAGCATGAAAAAAGTTTGATGCAAAGTATACTAATTTTTCCGCGGATCTGCGCAATGTTCGCCTAGCCTTGGCGAGCGATGGATTTAATTCATTTGGGAATATGAGCACAAAGTACTCCATCTGGCCTGTGATTCTTATTCCGTATAATCTACCACCCTGGATTTGCATGAAGTAAACATCTTTGATTTTATCCACGCTTATTCCTGGGCCAAAAATGCCAGGTAACGACATAGATGTTTATTTACAACCTTTGATAGATGAGTTGAAGCAATTATGGGATGGGGTTGAAACCTATGATGCCAAAGAGGGAAACACTTTCAAGATGTGTGCGGCACTGATCTGGACTATCAGTGACTTTCCAGGATTGGGGAACCTATCTGGCTGGAATACACACAGTGGGTTAGCCTGTCCTATGTGTAACTTGGATGCTAAGCCACATCGGCTGAAAGACAGTCAAAAATGGTGTTTCATGGGCCATCAACGCTTTTTAAATCAGGGACACAAATACAGACTAGATCGGAATAGATTTGACGGGCAGGTCGAAGGTAGAGATCCGCCAAAGAAGTTATCCAGAACAGATGTATTGAGGCAACAGTCTAATGTGCACGTTTCATTTGGGAAGAGTTCAACTGTGACATCCAAAAAAAGACGCAATGGCCAGGATGCGAATGAAGATGACTCGCATTGGAAGAAGAAGAGTGTTTTCTTTGACCTCCCGTACTGGGAGGATCAGATATTGCGTCATAACCTCGATGTGATGCATATAGAAAAAAAAACGTGTGTGACAATGTGTCTTCATTATCTTAAACGATAGCAGCAAATCAAAAGACAATCTTAAAGCTCACAGAGATTTACAATGCATGGGTATAAGGCCTGAATTATGGCCAGGGGTAGGTGGTAAATATCTTTCTGCAATATTTGCGATGTCGAATTCACAGAGAGATGTATTCCTGAAGACTTCGCAGAATATGGTCTTTCCAGATGGTTACTCTAGCAATGTTGCTCATTGTGTTGATTTGCGACAGCGCAAGTTATCTGGGTTGAAAAGTCATGACTGTCATATTCTGATGGAACAATTACTCCCAATTTTGGTGAAGAGTTCACTTCCGAGTCCGGTGTCCAATGTGATTGCAAATTTGTCATCATTTTTTCGAGAACTTTGTGGGAAAGCCATAAACTCTATGCAGCTTGCTGAGCTTCAGAATCATGTTGTGCAAACCTTGTGGCAGATGGAAATAATTTTTCCTCCATCCTTCTTCACCGTCATTGTTCAACTCACCGTGCATCTCGTTGATGAGGTTACTCTTGGTGGACCAGTACATTATAGGTGGATGTATCCAATAGAAAGGTTAGCTTGCTGATAAACCCCTTTAGTACATTCAGTTCAATTAATTATGTATATACTAAGCATTTTATTGTATTTATATAAAAAGTATTTAGGACGTCTGAAGCAATAAGTTCGTAATAGGGCACAATCGGAAGGCTCAATTGCAAAAGGCTATTTATCTGAGGAAATCCTGACTTTCTGTTCTAGGTATTTGGATAATATTGAGACTAGAATCAACCGACCAGGGCGAGTTGATGATGAGCCCGTTGATGTTCTTCATAATTCAGGGGAAAGTATGTTCCCAGATATTGGAAAAGCATTAGGGGCTGTTTCGCATTTCGAACTCACTCTAATGGAAAAACATCAAGCTCATCGTCATGTGCTAGTCAACTGCGATGCCGTGGTTCCGTTCCTTGAGTAAGTATACGCATGTATTTCTAAAACACCAATATAACTCTTTTTTCCCAGTGACTAGTTGGACTAATTTTCTTCTCTCCAATAAAGTACATTTAGGGAAAAGACAAAGCGAAGCTTGCGTCATCAGACAAGGTCGCAAGCTAAGATAGATAGTGTCATCCATGCAGAATTTCCTCGGTGGTTCAAGCATGAAGTTGACAGTATACTAACCTGACCAATGTTTTTTTAGCTTGGAATTAGTACTATATGAAAACCGATTTTAATATAAAGTATGAATGTTATGTGGTTCCAGGTTCTTATGGAAAGTACGCTTCAATCGAAAGACCTGAAGTTGCTTGCGTGCGGTCCCATGATTCAGGCCAAATGTTTTGGGGCGTACAATGTTAACGGGTACAAGTTTAGAACTATCACAAAGGAAAACGGGATGAAAACACAAAATAGTGGAGTATGTGTATCATCTAATACAAGAAGTTATTCAAGCATGTGTGATAATAGAGTGGCTGTTGGTGGTGTTCCGTATTACGAAAAAATTATAGACATAATTAAATTACAGCTGTTCCTTCATAGTGGTATTGTTCAAATGTGTTTGGGCTGATACCACTACCAGTAGAGGCATCAAGCAAGACCATTTGGGGCTTACCAACGTTAATTTCTCTCGTCTAATACACACTGGTAATCGTGAAGAAGATGAACCGTACATATTGGCATAAGAAGCTTAGCTTGTATACTATGTGGATGATGAAGTAGCTAAAGAATGGGGTGTTGTGGTTCATGTGAAAACAAGGGATTTGTATGACATGGGAGAAGAGAATGAAGAAGCTGAAGTTGGTTTTTCTCCATAGCCAGGGTTGAGCATGTCAGCGGAATGTGACATTGGAGATTTACTGTTGACAAGGGAGGAAGATATAGAAGACCTCATAGAAAATGCCTCAGAGAATTTCGATGATGTCCCGTAATGCATTGTATGAAGCATTTTAATGTAATTTAAATGTGATCTTTCTGTCATAAACTAAGCTAAATAAACTCAGCGTTGTACGTTGTTTTCATTGGTTACTTTATACTTGTGTAGTTTTTTTTTTAAATTAAATATTTATGTTATTGTGAATTCTCATGAGTAAAAGCAGACTTTTTAGTTCTTTCAACGATTTTAATACAGAAAAGTTAGTCTACATTAAATCTTTATTCCTTCTACAGTTGTTGTTTTTCTTAGGGTTGCATTTTTTATAATCTTGCTATGTATTACGCAATATAATTTCACTAGTGTTACTTTTTGAAAACAATAGTGAAAATAACATGACGATAGAACAGGATCGATGAAAAATGAGGACTTTTCGTCATCCTCTGCAAGCACAACAATTGCTATGGAGTTTCAGTTTAAGAAAATTGCCCAAAATACTAACAAGGGTGATGGTAATTGTCGAAAATTTGGGTTTAGTTTTAAAATTGTCTTAACATCTTGTAGATTGATTTTTTTTCCAAGTCAGTATTTAATGACTCCAGAGTTCTCAATTTCTTCTATGTATACTCATTCTGTTATGTGCATGTTGATATTTTCAGTCTTACCTGAATATTCCAAAGAAATAGTTCCTGACAGTCTAGATGGAGAAGAGTCTTATTTCAGAAGACAATTTAGATGATGTATCCTCTGTCGCAATCGATAGATCCATGCAGTTTGATCTGAATAAAGTTCCGGATGAAGAGGATGAAACTTTAGAAGACCAAAAAGATAAACAAGATGATATACATGTTAAGAAAAGGTGCTTCGATTTGAATAAAATGCCATGGTATGGAGATGAAATATCAGATCCTCTTAAACGTGAAGCCCATAGATTCATAACAGAGTATTTTTCGCCAGGTCAATACGATGTTGGAGAGAAATTTTGATCTTTTATTATAACAGTTACGCTGATTTCCTTAGTTTAATGATTTGGGTCGCAGTTGTACATGTTTAGTTACTTTTAGAGTTTCTTGATTTAGGTTTAGTATGTCATTAACTTCAAAGAGGAGTAACTACTTTGATTTATGCTTTGTAGAACTTTATTTTAACTTTATAAAGTCAGAGTTTGATTATATTTTCTTCTTTTACATCCATGATTGAATGCAATTTTAAATGCCAATAACGTAATCAAGAAAATCTTATTGGTTTTATTATTCACATAAGTTAACATATATAGCTTACAAGTAACTTGGGAATTTTTTTTACGTATAACAAATTTAGAAAAATTGTTGAGTTTAAGTAACAATGATTTAAACATATGTAGCTTCAGATAGTAGTCTTTACTCAACTAGATTATACCCAGATGGTTATTTTTAAAGAGAACAATGTAATATGTGGTAACATGCATTTTTCGGCGGTTTAAACAAAACCGCCACAAAATGTAAAACAATAAATCACCCGGCGGACATATAGCGGCGATTTTTGAAAAGACGATTGCAGCCCCTACCTCTAACCGCCGTTATATGCGCTACAGTTTGTCTTTTTGCGGTGGTTTCACACAACCACCGCAAAATAACCGTCGCTATCTTAAGAAATTATTGTAGTGATACAGAAGTCAAGGTAATGTCACAATATTTTAAGAGGATGATATGGAACATACTTAATTAGGGCATCCATCAACAATAGATAAAATTGAGAAAATCATTCCAGATCTTAATAGAGAAATTTGAATCCAGAAACTCCAAAAGAAACAAGAAAAGGGAAGTGGTGAATTAAATCAAATAAACTTAAGGCAAATCAGAGGAGCACAAGGTTCACAAGAATTTGAAGGAACGGTTCGAGTCATAAGTAGACAAGGATGGTCAAAATCCATGAAGTGTGCTGGAAAGAAAAATCAAATTGCAAATAACAAAGAATTTTGAATTCAAAGAAACCCAATAGAAAGAAACCATAGAGAAAAATAGGGCAATCGTTTACAAAATTTAAGAGAATGGAAAAATCTAAGAAGGAATTATCTCATCTTCTCAAAAGAAAGGATACGAAATCAACAACTTTCAAGAGAGTTAGTAAAAACATAAATATTGCATTATGTTCAAACAAATTCAAGTTGAATTAGATTATGCAAGATTTGTAAAAATGAAAAATGAGTTAGGCTAAGGACAAAATATTTCCTCGAAAACCATGAAAGATACTTTAGGTACAGAATCAAATAAGAATTTGCATAAAAACAACAGTGAGGTTGGTAGGAAATCAAGTTATAATTAAAGAAGAAAGTCTAGGGTGTAATTTTCCATAAGTTAGTAAAAGAGTAGGTGGGGCATTACGAACATATAGGTTTAAACCATATAAAGAAGTTACAAAATTCATATAAGGAAGTATATACTATATCAAAGTAAGGTTTATAAATTCAATGGGATGGTCATGTACAAGAAATCAGGTGAGAGGAGAATCAAATTGGAACTTCTTTGAAGATCCAAAATAAGAATTATAAGAGGATACTATAAGCTAGGTTATATTACGGAAAAACAAATTCAAATTTCGTCAATGAATTACATCATCTAAGTAGAAGAACGCAGAACCTAACATTGTGATGTCAAGAATCCAAGGGATGATTTAGAATACAATCTGATAAAGAATCAAACAACATTTTAGTAAAACGACAGTGAAACAAGGAATTCCAAGATTAAGAAAAGAAAAACAAATGATACGTCAAAATAGGACTAACTTCACAAATTGATTTCTAATGCTCCCAAAACCCGTTATCCGCATCACCTATTAATTCTATTTTATCTATGATAACCCATTAACTTTTTCATACATATAAACCATCAACATTAAATTGGCCAAACTTAACATCAGCAGATATGTAACGGTAAGCTAACAGCATTAATCAATAGATGGTCATATGGTCATGTCCATAAAGCTCTAAATCTTGTTAACCGGACAAGACCTATAACATGACAAACACTCAGAATATGCAACGAAGCATAATCAGTCCATTCCCAAGGCTCTAACAGGAACGAATCACCCTGATACCATAATGCAACACCCTAACTTTTAGAACCTCATGGTCACACTAAAAGTCCCTGTTACCTACCTTTACTCCTTTAATTTCATACTATATTTATTTAATATTAAGCCTTTGCAAATGCAAACCGAATTTCTAACGTTAATTATGAAAATAAACTATTTTTACCTTAGACCCCTTAGTCACATAAGTATAATTCATATAGTATTAAATACATAATCTTATTCAATAATTTTTAAATACAAGTCCTACCCCTCTAAAAACTAAAAAGCGAAATGACGTAGGGAAAAATCTAAGAACTAAATCAAATACAGAAAGTATATATATATGGCTCTGTAGTTCGGTCGCAGCTTCGCACCAAGGCTTCCTGAACCTGTCATTGAAATGTTGGATATAAAAATGGGTGAGAACAAACCACACGTTCTTAGTAGGGAAGGGAATACCATCAAAGTAAAGAGATACTCACAAATAGAAAGAATTCCATTATAAAAATAGTTTATCTTTGAAATAATCCTTTGGAAAAGCTCCGTGAGAAATCTTACTTTGAAAAAGTCGTAATGAATCTTCTTTAGTTTAGAAATATGTAAAGTAAATCATTAAAAAAATGACTAAAGGCGTGCCTAAAAGCTTTCTACCCAACAAACATGCATCGCTCTTACCTATCCATCCAAGCTTAGGGTCATACTAATCCAAAAATAGGTTAATTAAGCTAAGCATTCCACTTTACTAGTAATTCATAATCTCGGTACTTCTCTTTTCAATATCACAGTCCATCCGCATATGATTCAGTAATTCAGTATCAAAAACTCAGTAACATCACATAAGGAACAACACTAAATGTCACCACCCCAGCATAAGGGATCTCTCAGTTGTTCAAACACATATAAAGCAATACAAGAAATACAGAAATAGAGGAAAAAAATAAATCAATTAGATCAAGTAGCATATAGATACAATTAATCAATAAGGCAAACCAAACATAAGATGCACACCCAAACAATACGCACAAATGCAAATGATGCATGTCTGTCTTATGGCTAATGAGCTCATTTGCCGGTTATATAGTCAAACCCAACATGTCCGGTAGCTAACCCTGGATAGTCCTTCGGTATACGTATCCCTAAGTGGAATTCACATCTCAAGGAGGAATTATTCAAAAAGGTATAAGTGTCCGACCACATCTTGCAGCGAAGGGTCAACAAAGTCTTAAGTGTCAACTTGGAGTAAGTGGGGTGATACACTCCATCTATCCATGGAGACTCACGACTCAGATATCTCAATTCCTAACCTGGAGCAAGCAGGACAAAACTACAATCTTTGCGTCTACTCAGACGGTTTTAATCTCAATCAAATTTAATTCATTAGGCAAGCAGGATAACACCCAAACCTTGCCAATTCAGTTATACTCAGTCATCGTCAATCTCATTATCAAATTTATCATTTAACATAATTAGAATCGTTAACAATCACATCATTAATGACATAATCATCATCCTCAATCATAATCTCTCACTCATATCTCAACTTAATCAAGTTCTCATCATAAGCTTCTTATTAATCTCATTTCTCATCAATGATCTCAAACTAGATAGAATTCTCATCATGATCATAAACTCCACTCCACTTCCAATCCGGATACACTAAACTCAAGGTCAAGGTTGCATACCAACTCAGATAGAACATAGTCATTCATAACTAACGTCAATCTAACTTAAACACGACCTATTCCATTCAATCTTATTAAATCATTTCTCTAATTAGTCACTTTATAGACTGATAAGCCCAACTTCCATAATCATCAATTTTAATTCAATACTTGATGAATCCATATTTGATGATAAATTTTGGTTTGAATTGAATGGATTTCATCACATAAACTCATATTTATTCACTTAAATAGCATACTGATAAACCACTATTTTATGGTTTATCTTGTGCTTAATTGAGTGGATTTTATCAATCTTTCACACACTTGTTCATACAAAATGCATGTTTTACATTCTCCTTCCTGATTTTGTGCTATGATTGAAAACATGCTTCTTTGGACTTATATTTGCTAATATTAATCCTCTCTTATTACCATTCGATGCCTTGATATGTGTGTTAAGTGATTTCAGAGATTACAGGGCAGGAATGACTCAGAGAATGGAAAAGAAGCATGCAAAAGTGGAAGGAATACAAGAAGTTGAAGAAATTGCTAAGCTGTCTAGCCTGACCTCTTTGCACTCAAACGATCATAACTTGAGCTACAGAAGTCCAAATGAGATGGTTTCAGTTGCGTTGGAAAGATAACGTCTGGGGCTTCGCAACGATATATAATTTGTCATATCTGCTCCGGAGTCAGATGATGCGAACGCGTGGATTACGCGGACGTGTGACCTGGCAGAAACGCAATCCATGCAAATGCGTGGACGACGCTTCCGCGTCACTTTTCCGCGACCTGTACGTACCAGAAATTGCTGGGAGCGATTTTTGGGCTGTTTTGACCCAGTTTTCAGCCCAGAAAACACTGATTAGAGGCTATAAAGTGGGGGAATGCATCCATTCATCATCATGCATTCAATTATTCACTTTTCATGATTTAGATGTAGTTTTTAGAGAGAGGTTCTCTCCTCTCTCTCTTAGGACTAGAAATTAGGATTTTTCTCGCCTTCATGATTGTCTCTTTTTATCAGGTTCAATGTTCCTTTTTAATTATTTTCTCAATTTAATTTATGAACTCTTCCGTGTTACATATGAGGTATTTCAGTTTATGATTGCTTTCTTTTATTTATATTACTGTTGCTTCCAATCTGAAGACATTTTTATTCTAGTAAGTTTACTTTTCCCCTTTTGACCTTGGTTAAGTAATTGGTAACTTATGAGTTATCAAACTTAACGTGATTGATAATTATTATCTTTGCTAATTGAATTGAACTTTAATAACTCCAGTCCTTTCTTAGGAATTGACTAGGACCTAAGGATCAAATTAATTGGTTCACTTGACCTTCCTTTGCTTTAGTAAAGGCTAACTAAGTGGGATTAAAACTCAATTCTCATTACCATTGATAAGGATAACTAGGATAGGACTTCCAATTTCTCATACCTTACCAAGATTTTATTTTATAGTTATTTATTTATTTTATTTGTCATTTAAATTACTTGTTCCTTACTTTCAAAATCCCCCAATTTACAAAACTCATAACCAATAATAAGAACACCTCCCTGCAATTCCTTGAGAAGACGACCCGAGGTTTAAATACTTCGGTTATCAATTTTAAAGGGGTTTATTACTTGTGACAACCAAAACGTTTGTGAGAAAGGACTTTTGTTGGTTTAGAAGCTATACCTACAACGAGGATTTATTCTGCGAAATTCTAGACGACGCAAAAGTTCTCTCTTCAAAATAGCGCCGTTGCCGGGGAATTGCAAACGTGTGCTTTATTATTTGTTATTGTAAATATTTGATTTTTGCTTATTTATTTATTTTTATTTTTGTTTTTATTTTTGCTTTTTCATAAATTAAGAGGTTATTGGTTTTTATATAGTTATTAAAAATTTTTCAAAAATTTGTTCTTCGTGTTCATCTTGACCTTCAAGTTGTTCTTAGTTGTTTTCTTCGTTTTGATAAAAAAATTTTAAGTTTGGTGTCATTTTATTATTTTTCTCTTTCCTCATTAAATTCAAAAATATCTTTTCTCTTTATTTTAATTGGATTTTCGAATTTTCCTTTTAAAAATTCAGATTTTTATTTTAAAACTTTTTTATCTTATCTTATCTTAGTTTTAAAATTTCAAAATTCAAATATTTTTTCAAAAATTATATGTTTTTCAAAATCTTATCTTATCTTATTTCAAAAATAAAATTTCAAATTTCAATATTTAATTTCCAAAATTCAAAATTCAAATTTCAAAATTTAAATTTAAAATTTAAAAAAAATCAAATCTTTTCAAAATTTAAATTTTTTTTCAAATCTGTATCTTATATTATTGACTTTTTCAAAATTCAGAATTCAAAATTTAAAAAAAAAATTCAAATTTAAAAATTTTCAAATTTCAAATTTCAAAATTCAAAATTCAAATTTCAAAATTCAAATTTCAAACTTTAAAATTCAAAATTTAATTTTCTAAATTTCAATAACCTTTTAATTTAAATTTGTTTTTATTTTCGTTTTTAATTTTTATTTGCTACTATGAACTCTCACCCCTTTCGCTATGAGTCTAGTTATAATTATGTTGCAGGAAGAGGAAATTACAATGAGAACAGGCATCAAGGTTGGAACAATCAAAGATGGAAGGAGCTACAAGGATTTGATCAACCCTCATGGCAACAACCACCTCCAATGGACTACCAACAAGCCCCGCCATATGCTTATGAACCATCTCCTCAACACAACTTTGGACCACCATACTCACAAGCCACCTACAACCATTCACCTCCATATGAGCCTAATCCTTATCCACCACACCAACCACCATATGAACCATACCTAGAACCACCACCTCAATATTCACCATATCTATATCCTTATCAAGAAGAACCACCTTTGTATTATGAACCCTCTCTCCTAACCAATGAACCATCATATCCACCCCAACCTCCAATGGATGACAGACTTTGTGTTCTTCTTCAAGGGCAAGCAAAGATAGAAAAGGGCGTACTGGAACTCACTACTGCCATAACTAAGGTAGTAAATTTAATAGCTTCCCGATATCTGAGAACTCAAAGTACTCCCATGGCTGTATGTGGAGAATCAAAAGAAGAGCGTAGCATGAAGGAGACACTAGAGACCTCGGTGGACAATGAGGAGCATGGCTTTGTATTGAAACAAGTGGAGGAAGCCATAATAGTTGTAAAGGAAGAAATGGTTGCAGACTTAGGAGATGTTGAACCTCCATGGGAAAGTCAGGTTATAGAACCTCCTTCCAAGGTGATTGAAATTGATGCTGCAAAGGGTGTACAACCTCCAAGGCATATCATAGCTAAAGACTTTGAAGAGGTTGATCAAGAGATGGAGATTCAAGAAAAAGAGGCACAACCTCCCATGCCCTTGGTGAGCAATGAAGAAGAGATTGAATTGGAAGAAAGCCACCAAGAGGAAGAGGTTGAAATGGAAAAAGCTTGCAAAGAGGTGGAAGATGTCAAAGAAGAGCACAAGGAAGTGGAGCTTGCAAGTTCATTAGAGACACCTCCCCCAAGGCCATTACTGTCCAACACAACATTCAAGTGGGTAAAATTCTCATCCTTGACCTTTACTTTCCCACTTGAATATGGGCTACTAGAGACGGATGGTCAACTTAGAGCTCTTTATGGCATTAAGCATAAGAGTAAGATGGTTAGTGGTAGGAATCATCATGCAAGATTCAATATGGTGGAAAACTAGTTTAAAGGCAAAGGTTGGTATTAAACTCAACTGAATGGGTCTAGGAAGTTGTTTGGCCGCTTTAGTGAGAATTCAGATTGCTTGCTACCCGGATGGAATCATGATGATCAATAAGAAGACGGGTGCAAAAGCAAGGTTTGGGACCCCGAAATTCAGTCTAGAAATAAACACTCTTGGGGCCTTATCACTTGCTTTAACTTACTTGAAGGCTTTCTGCGCCTAGTTTGGGATCCCAGAAGCCATTGGAATCACAAACATTGGTGGATATTCCTGGATGAGTTCAAGCACAAGCCACCACAACAAAGGACTCTCCAAATGTCCAACTTAAGGACAATAACTAAAAGTGCTAGGTGGGAGACAACCCACCATGGTATGATCGTTCCTTTTTCATTTTTTATTTAGTTTCATTTGTTTTCGAGTTTTATTTTATTTTATTGTAATGAACCTGGAGTTTTGCATAACATTCATATTAGCAGTGCATTCTGCATACTGCATTATTAAAAAAAAAAACAAGCACACGACGCGGCAGCGTCTCTGACGCGTCTACGTCGCCAGTGCGTTGTGAAGAAAAGAAAGTAAATAGAAAGTCACGTGAAAGCATGGCTGGAGGCGTGCTTTAGGCACAAACATGCCCACGCGTCCGCGTGCCCCACGCGGCCGCGTCATTTGGAAAAATAGCCTCCCACGCGAACGCGTGCTCCAACAAATCGACGTAAAAGGGGTGCATGGCCGAAAGTTGTGCTGGAGTAGGGCTGGACTGGCGCTAAACACACAAGCCTTACCACGTGAACTCGTGCCCCACGTGTCTGCGTCATCCTCTAATCTTGGCCATTCACGCGATCGCGTCCACCATGCGAACGCGTCACCTCGAAAATTGGCAACAATGAGTTTTGAACAGAGAGTTGTGCGGGCGCGAGGCTGCCCTCGTGCCAGTAGCACAGAACGAGTCACGCGTCTGCGTGACCGACACAACCGCATCGATTCATCTCAGAGCCATCCACGCGAACGCGTACCCCACGCGTCCGCGTCGCTCGCGTCGCACAATCTATCCAGATTAGTTCCAATTATCTTATCTTTTCTTCTCTAATCATAATTTCTTCTATCTTTTCTTCTTCCTTCTTTCTTTCCTACTTTCTTTTTCTTCATCACCCTTCTTCCCTTCCATTCTATTTTATTTAATTTATTTGCCTACTTTCACTCATTGCATTTTAATTTTGCGCATATTTTTATTTTTCTTTTCTAAATTTATTTTTCCATTGGTGTTAAATGTTCTTATTCAGCTGTTATATCTTTTCTGGTATTATTTGGTGCTTAGTGACTTGTTTTACACTGTTGGATGATATTTATCTGTCAACGCCAATCTTTTATGATATCTGTGTTCCTTTTTTTTTGTATTGACATTGATTTATATTTATATTGTCCTTCATTATCTGCTGTCTCTTCCTCTTTGTTGTAATGTTTGCACTATTGATATGCCACGTACTTCTATTGTTTTCTCACTTGCATGTTGTAGCTACCACGTAATTGAGACCCTCATTATTTGGCATTAACCCAACCATATTTTATTTGTTTTCTTATCTTTATTTCTGGGTTACTGTTCTTCTTTTTCTCTTCTTTCAGGATGGCCACCAAAGAAGGAAAAGGAAAAGCTTCTAAATGGGGAGACAAATAAGTCCATTAGCACAATCTTTAGAGAAAAGCATTAGTTGGAAAAATCCGTCCACTCGCACATCTCAGCATGCACCGAAGACGGTGCAATCGTTAAGTGTGGGGAGGCCAATACCGATCTCCGTGGGTTAGTACCTTCCTTTCTCAACACCAATATTTAAATTTTCTTTGTTAAATTAGTTGTTGCATTTACATGTTTAATTGCATGTTTGTTTGATTTTATGCATTTAGTTACTACTTGATTTTATGCATTATCACAATTTTATGGTTTATCTTGTGCTTAATTGAGTGGATTTTATCAATCTTTCACACACTTGTTCATACAAAATGCATGTTTTACATTCTCCTTCCTGATTTTGTGCTATGATTGAAAACATTCTTCTTTGGACTTATATTTGTTAATATTAATCCTCTCTTATTACCATTCAATACCTTGATATATGTGTTAAGTGATTTCAGAGATTACAGGGCAGGAATGACTCAGAGGATGGAAAGGAAGCATGCAAAAGTGGAAGGAATACAAGAAGTTGAAGAAATTGCTAAGCTGTCCAGCCTAACCTCTTCGCACTCAAATGGTCATAACGTGAGCTACATAGGTCCAAATGAGATGGTTCTAGTTTCGTTGGAAAGCTAACGTCCGGGGCTTCGCAACGATATATAATTTGCCATATCTTCCTGATGTGTGGAAAACGATCCAACACGAGACTCACCGGTAAGTGTACCGGGTCGCATCAAGTAATAATAACTCACATGAGTGAGGTCAATCCCACAGGGATTGAAGGATTGAGCAATTTTAGTTTAGTGGTTGATTTAGTCAAGCGAATTAAGTATTGGTTGAGTGGTTTGTATTTGGCAGAAACTAAATTGCATGAATTGTAAAGGGAGAGGGAAGAATTGTAGTAAATTAAAGAGAATGGAAAATAAAAGTGCTGAATCTTAAAGTGCAAGTAAAATAAATTGCAGAAACTTAGATTGCAAGAAATGTAAATAACTAAATCTTAAAGTTCAAGAAATATAAATTGCTTGAATTATAAAAGGGATTGGGAGTTGGGATTGCAGAATTTAAACAAGCAGAAGTAAATTGCAACAAAACAGAAGAGTAGAAGGTGAATTGAAGTAAAGTAGATCTAAACAGAAAAGTAGAAATGCTTGAGAAATTAAAACAGAAAGTGATGCTTAATTTGCAGCAATTAAAAAGATGTTGAAGATCTCAGGAGTGGAAGAGACTAGAAAACAAGTCTAGATCTCAAATCCTTCCTTGATCCAAACAAGAGCAATTGCAAAAGAAGTAAAGAAAAGTAAATTGCAGAAAGTGTAGAAGAAGATGCAGTAAACAGAAATGGAAATTGAATTATGCAGAAAAGTAAACAAAAGGTCTCAAGGTGAGATTAAAACAGAAGTTCTTCAATTCTCCACCCAAGATCCAAAGCAAGAAAATAAAAGAGTGCTCGAGCAAGAACAAGGAAGAAGAGAGATCAATTCCCCTTCCAAATTCTCTTAGATCTAAATTCAAAAATAAAAGCTCCAAATGAAAATGGAAGTTCAAAGAAAATTTCAAAGTAAAGTCTAGAGGTCCTAATTACATCAAACTAGCTCCTATTTATACACTTTCTATTCTTGGATTTTAGAATTCGGATGGGCTTTTTGATTTGGTGAAGAAATGAATTAAGTTAGATTTTTAATTGAATTTTTAGCCCATGTGAAAATTGCTTCCAGGAGGATGCTCAGCTCAAGTGGGAAGCAGAGCATTGAAGCTTTGTGTGGTGATCCTTTGTAGCGTGCCTTGGCTGGGAGAAGCAACAGGGGAATGCTCTGCTCACAAGGGGAGCTGAGCATTGGGGCCTTGTGCGCATGTCTTACGCGCTCAACTCCCTGGCCGTGTCAAATGTTGCGCCTTGCCTTCCTTGGTCCGTGTCAAGCATGCTCATGAGTAGCGCTCTGCTCTCCAAGTGAGCTGAGCATTGGAGCTTCCAAGGAAGGTCCTTGGTTCGAACCTTGAGGAATGCACGCTGGTTTCTTTTCTTTGTGAGGGAAGTAGCGCTTCTCTCTCCTCTCTTCCTTGAGGTGCTTGGTTTGAACCTTGGAGGATGCTTTTGGCCAATTCTTGGCTTATTTTCCTTGTGAGTAGCGCTCCCCACTCTCCCCTTTGCTCATGGGTTCGAATCTTGGAGAAAGCATTTGGCAAACATTTCCTTTGATTTATTCCTTGTGAGGGCCCGATAATGCTCCCTTGGGGAGCTGAGCATTATTTTTCCTTTCCTTGTTTCTTGGCTTCAAATTGTGCTCAGCTCTCAAGGGGAGCAGAGCATTGAAGCTTGCCTCTTTGGTTTACTTGTTGCGCTCCCTTGGAGAGCACTGGGTTCTTGGAGAAAGCTTGCCCCTTCCATGTGCCACGCTTCCCACCTTTCTTTGCCACACTATTCTCTTCCTTGGGCCACGCTTTCTTATTTTCTTCTTTTCTTCACCTACAATTAATCAAAACAACCAATCAAAGTATCACCAAATTCACAAAGTTTATAAATCATTAAAAATCAATTAAATTTAGCTTAAACCTCATGATTTAGCATTAATTAAATAGTGGTTGTTTGATTTAAAGAAGTCATGCATTTCCATTCCAAATTACTTACTTAGAATGCAAGAAAGTGCATAAAACCAAATAAAAACAAAGAAAAAGACTAGTGAAACTAGGCTAGGATGACTTGTCATCACAACACCAAACTTAAAACTTGCTTGTCCTCAAGCAAGCACTGAACATAAGAGAAGATAAAATGAAATAGAAAAGTATGCATGTCCTTATTAGGCAGATAGTTGAATTTGGTTTTTGGGGTTTTATGCAGATCAAAAGTAGTTCATTTATTACTTGCTGTCAAAACAAATAATGTTTCCTTAAGGGTTCACCAAGGTTGCTGCTACAATGCCTTACTTTCTGCTTATTTCCCTTGTTAGCTTTTTCTTCTTTCTTTTGTATTAAAGAGCTTATTCCTTATTGAAGGCTTGGTGGTAAATGTTGCAGTGGCCTTTGGCTTAATTTCACTCAACATTTCTTCACCACAGACACATGGCTCACCTTTTTTCTTCCTAGGATCATTGATGCCTAGCATCTCTTTGGATAACTAAATGTTTTATAGCTAGGTTGCTCTTTATTGTGGACTTTCAGTTGGCAATCCCAAATCAGTTGATCTAAGTGGCCAAGTTTTAAAATACTCCTTAGAACTTACTTGTCCAAGCAGATCCTGGTACAAAAACACCACAGGCATGTGTCCTAGGGTCCAAGCTATTGGTGTCTAGCCTTATTATTTGTTTCTTTGCCAACTTTTGGATTTTCTTCTTCTTTTTCTTTCTGTTTTGATTTATTTTCAAGGGATTTTGCGTTAGTTGAAGGATCATAGCAGCAAACTAGCTTAAGCTTCAAGTAACATGTCATTTTGCAGCAATTATTCTATGAGCTAACAATTGAATCAAACACATACCACCACTAACTTCCATTCTAACTTTTGCATAATTGAACAATTACTTTTCTAAATCAAACATCTCTCTTTTATTCAACAGCAAGGGGAACAAAACAAAATATTCAAGTTGATGAATGATGACAATTATTATGCAGATAATTGATTTTTAAGCTAAGATTATGTAGATAGCTTTCTCTAGCATATACTTCCTCTTGCAACTAAATGATCATTCCAGCCAGACATAAAGGAATCTCTGAATTAAATCATTACATAACAATAAGGATCAAATATAAATACAACATGTTGGGTTGCAGCTCTTCATTCCTCCTTCTGTTTGCTCCTTGTTAGTCATAATGCAAATGTTACCTGATTTGTTGGCTATTTTCCTGCATATTCTTCAAATGTTGCTTGCTTTTCAACCCCTTTAGGTATCCAGTTGATTTGCAAAGCTTATGTGTGGGCTCTCGAACTTACTTTGGTGTGTGAACACCAAACTTAGTTCCTTGCCAATGTTTCTCATGCAGCAATTTGATTATCTGTGAAATCCTTTTTCCATGCTAAAGGTAATAACACTAAAAACTATGAAACAGCAAATAGTTAACTAGTTTATCTAGATGCGTGAAGCTAGCATTATGCAGAAAGTGAGAATATGTTTTATGATGGGATTTTGGTGGAACACCAAACTTAGAATCCTTCATTCTCCCTTAGATTGTTTTGGTGTGCAACACCAAACTTAGCTTCTTGCAATATAGATAAAGCTAATTGACCTTTTTATTAAAATATCTATGAAAAGAAAACTACCTCAGGTTGGGTTGCCTCCCAACAAGCACTCTTTTATTGTCATTAGCTTGACATTGAACTCCTCTTTTATGGTGGTTGATGACTGTAGTGCCTCAGCTTGTCCCCTCTGGTTGTGAGCTTCTTCTTTATTCCTTGATGCTCAATTTCAGCATGCTCTAGTGAGAGTACTTTGCTGACAATGTAGTAATCATCAGTCTATTGGCTTGCACCCAGTTGTTGATAGATCAACTGTACCTCATCACCCTTGGAAAGCCCTTCTGTTGGAATTTTTTTGTTCTTCCAACCCTTTTTGGTTTTATTCTTATTTTTCTTCTTTTCTTTTGTTGATCCTTCTTCTTTGACAATAGGCTTCCCCTTGAGATTTCTCTTCTTAGTTGCTAATATTCCAATGCCTTCTTGAACTTCTTCATTATTTTGCACAGTCTCTTTCTCTATTTGAACTGCTATATCATCTATCTCTTGCCTTGGAAGGCAGCTGTTGTTTGTCTTATTTATCCCTTCCTTCCATTGCAGATTTTCTTTGTCAGCTTTCGTATCATCCTTCCTTTCATCACTGAACTGTGTTCCTGGCAATACACTCAGGGTGACACTTTCATCATGCATTCTGAGGGTCAATTCTCCTTGTTTTACGTCTATAATGGCTCTAGCAGTGGCCAAGAACGGCCTTCCCAGTATAATGGAATCACCTTCATCCTTATCTGAATCTAAGATCACAAAATCTGCAGGGAAGATGAATCTGTCTACCTTGACTAGAAGGTTCTCAATCATACCCCTGGGACATATCATTGACTTGTCCACCAATTCTAGAGATATTTGTACTGGTTTTACCTCTTTTATGCACAGCTTTGTCACTAGAGAGGAAGGCATTAGATTGATACTAGCTCCTAAGTCACACATCGCCTTGTTGATGGCCATACTACCAATGGTGCAAGGTAGAAAGAAACTTCCAGGATCTTCAAGTTTAGAGGGAAGTCCTTTCTGGATTAGTGCTCTGCATTCTTCAGTAAGTAGTGTAGTTTCATTAACTTGCCAACTCCTCTTCTTGTTGATAAGTTCTTTCAAGAACTTTGCATACAGGGGCATCTGTTCCAATGCTTCTGCCAAGGGAATATTGATCTCCAACTTCTTGAAGACTTCAAGAAATTTTGGGAAGTGTTGGTCCTTAGTCTCCTTGTTGAACCTTTGAGGATATGGCAATGGAGGTGTGAAGTTCACTCCCTGCCTTTGTTCCTTGGTCGGCTCTCCTATTGCTTTCTTTTCTTTCCTTGATTTTTGTGGCTGGTCTTCCTTTTCTTTGAGCTCCTCTGAGGTCTGCTTGCTTCCTGTTACCTCTTTATCATTGGTTGCCTCTTCTTCAGCTTGTTTGTTGTCACTTTTTTTTGGCTTCTTAGTTGCTTCTTCATTTTTCACCAGGATCTTTCCACTCCTTAGCTGTATTGCCTTGCACTCCTCTTTTGGATTATGAATGGTGTCACTTGGCAATGAGCTTGATGGTCTCTCAGTGGTAATCTGCTTGGAGAGTTGCCCAATTTGCCTCTCCATATTCTTCATGGAGGCTTCCTGGTTCCTTGTTGTCATCTCTTAGTGCTTCATCATTTTTTCCATTAAGAGCTCCAAGTTGGTAATCCTCTGAGAGTCTTGTGAGATTGGTTGATTGTGGGGTATTGAGGGTTGAGGGTAAGTGTTTTGGTTGGAGGCTTGGTTATTGGATGGTTGATGGTTAGAATTGGGGTAAGTGTTTTGTGGTTTTCTGTATGTGTTTTGGTTGTTATTCTGCTGGTTGTTGCGGTTTGTGTTTTTCCAACTATTTTGACTTGAGTTCCTTTGCCATGGCTGCTGAGTTTGATTGTGGTTGTCTCCCTATCTGAGGTTTGGATGGTTCTTTCATGAGGGGTTGTAAGTATCACCATAGACTTCATTCGGCCCAGAATTTTGGTTGTGCATGTACTGGACTTGTTCTTGCTGTTGCTCCTCTTGGGTTTCTTCATTTTGCCCCCATGTGGTTGATGGTTGGCTTGTGTTGACTGCTGCAACTTGGAGATTGTGAATCATCTTAGCCATTTGCTCAAATTGTTGTTGAATCTGCTGTTGCATCATTTTGTTTTGAGCTAAGATTGAATCCACTCCTTCCAACTCCATCACTCCTTTTCTCTGTGATGGTTGGCGTTATCTTTGGTGAGCAAAGAAATACTGGTTGTTGGCCACCATATCAATGAGATTTTGGGCTTCCTCTGTGGTTTTCATGAGTTACAAAGAACCTCCAGCTGAGTGATCCAATGCTTCCTGGGACTTCAATGTCAATCCTTCATAAAAATTCAGGAGGGCACTTCCTGATTAGAGCCTTGTATCTCTCCCATGCCTCATAGACGGGTTCAGCCTCCATTTGTGTGAATGTTTGTACCTCAGTCTTTAACCTAATGATCCTTTGAGGTGGGTAAAATTTGGCAAGGAACTTGGTCACCAGATCATCCCAATTGTCTATGCTGTCCCTTGGAAAGGATTCCAGCCATTGAGTAGCTTTGTCTCTGAGAGAAAATAGAAATAATAGCAGCTTGTAGATGTCAGGATGCATGATGAGACACAGAAGTTGGTGAATTAAAAATTATTAAAATAGTTACGTTGCAAGTATAGTTCTTAACTCACCGAAAATCTGCTATCAATTTAGAAATATGTCACAGAGAGTTTAAATTAAAAATTACTGGGAGTTTAAGTCCCAGGTCGTCTCCCAACGAGTTGCAGAAAAGTGTGCTATTTTATTAATCAGATGTTCCAAGAAGTTGAGTTAAGTAAATTGAGAATTAAATTGAGGAAAATTAAATAGTATGAATAAAAGCCTTGACTGGAAGTTGATTAGTTGGAATCTCTATTATTGATAGGATGATTTCAAGATTAATTTATAATTAATGGTTGTTCTGTTTAGTTATCCTTTACTAGGTAAAGGAAAGTCAAACAAGTTGGAATGTTAGATCTGTTCACGAGTTGCAACCCACTTAGTTCAAAGGGATTGGTGTTAGTGATTAGATAACAATCCAACAGTTAACCCAATTACAATTTTTCTTTTAATCCTTCCAACTCAAGAGTTCCTTTCAATCAACTCCCCATCAAGTGAGGGAACTACTCAATCATTGTAAATAATAAATCCATAACACATGAAAAGGAATTAAAAGAAGACATGATTATTAGAATGGAAAATAAATTAAAATGGAAGAAATAATCATTGTATTAAATAATCATGAAAATATTCAGATGACAAAATTGAACAAAGCAAAGAACATGGAAGAATAAAACCAAGTTAAGAGAACGAACTAGAATGACGAAGTCTTGATGAGGAAATAACTCTTCTCAATGTTCCAATGCTAAGACCAAATTGAAAATTAAAATTCTAAATCCTAGAGAGAAAAAAAACCTAAGGGAGTAAAAGTAGATCTCAAAACTGTAAAGTGTCTAGAATGAATGCTGTCTTTTGTTTCTGCATATTCTCTGGCTCTAGTCTGCTGTTCTGGGCCAAAAACTAGGTCGAAATAAGGTCCAAAATCGCCCCCAACGAATTCTGCAGATTATGCATATTGCACATGTCACGCGATCGTGTCATCCATGCGGACGCGTGATTCGTGCTTTTCCTTACCACGCGTTCGCGTCGTCCATGCTATCGCATCGCTTGAGCTTTTCCAATCTGCGCGGCCGCGTGAGCCATGCGGCCGCGTCACTGCGATTTGCTCTCCTTCGCGCGGTCGCGTGAGTCATGCAACCGCGTCACTTCTCGCTGGTTATCTCCTCAAATTCTTGTGTTCCTTCCATTTTTGCTAGCTTCCTTTCCAATCTCCAATTCATTCATGCCCTATAAAGTCTGAAACACTCAACACACAGATCACGGCATCGAATGGAATAAAGGAGAATTAAAAATACATAATTAAAGTCTCTAGGAAGCAGTTTTCAAACATGTTATAAATTCAGGAAGGGATTATAATTTCATGCTAATTTAATGAATAAGTGGTAAGGATCATGATAAAACCACACAATTAAACACAATATAAATCATAAAATAGTGGTTTATCAATGCACTCCATTGGTTTTGACAGTGTCACAAATCCTCAAGAAGGTAGACAAGTGCTGGTTAGGGTCTTCAAGTGGTCCTCCTCCATAAGAACAATTATTTTGAACCAAGGTGATGAGTTGTGGCTTCAGTTCAAAGTTATTTGCATTAACATTTGGGGTGAGAATGCTACTCCCACAATGTCTAGGATTTGCAAATGTATAGGAAGCCAAAACTCTTCTCTGAGGTGGATTGTTGTTGTTGGCTGCTCCATCTGGTGGATTTGGTGGATTTGTTGAATGTTCCTCCATGTCTTGGAACTCTTCTTCTGACTCCTCCTCTCCAACAATATTTTTCCCTCTTTTAGCTCTTCTTAACCTTCTAAGAGTTCTTTCGTCTTCTTCACGAAAGCTAGGTATAGTTCTTCTTGTCCCTGACATACAAACAATATGTAAAAATTACATACAACCAGAGAAGCAATAGCAACTTCAATCCATTGCTGGAATGAGATTGTAGTTAGTTTAAGCAAAAATTCAAACAGTTAGTGTGTTAGTCGAACAAATTAAAGAAACAGAAAAGAAAAAGTGCTTGATCTAGATCTCCACTTCACTTAATCATTGTCAATCTAATTTAATCCCCGGCAACGGCGCTAAAAACTTGATGTGTGGAAAACGATCCAACACGAGACTCACCGGCAAGTGTACCGGGTCACATTAAGTAATAATAACTCACATGAGTGAGGTCGATCCCACAGGGATTGAAGGATTGAGCAATTTTAGTTTAGTGGTTGATTTAGTCAAGCGAATTAAGTATTGGTTGAGTGGTTTGTATTTGGCAGAAACTAAATTGCATGAATTGTAAAGGGAGAGGGAAGAATTGCAGTAAATTAAAGAGAATGGAAAATAAAAGTGCTGAATCTTAAAGTGCAAGTAAAATAAATTGCAGAAACTTAGATTGCAAGAAATGTAAATAACTAAATCTTAAAGTGAAAGAAATGTAAATTACCTGAATTATAAAAGGGATTGGGAGTTGGGATTGCAGAATTTAAACAAGCAGAAGTAAATTGCAACAAAACAGAAGAGTAGAAGGTGAATTGAAGTAAAGTAGATCTAAACAGAAAAGTAGAAATGCTTGAGAAATTAAAACAGAAAGTGATGCTTAATTTGCAGCAATTAAAAAGATGTTGAAGATCTCAGGAGTGGAAGAGACTACAAAATAAGTCTAGATCTCAAATCCTTCCTTGATCCAACAAGAGCAATTGAAAAAGAAGTAAAGAAAAGTAAATTGCAGAAAGTGTAGAAGAAGATGCAGTAAACAGAAATGGAAATTGAATTATGCAGAAAAGTAAACAAAAGGTCTCAAGGTGAGATTGAAACAGAAGTTATTCAATTCTCCACCCAAGATCCAAAGCAAGAAAATAAAAGAGTGCTCAAGCAAGAACAAGGAAGAAGAGAGATCAATTCCCCTTCCAAATTCTCTTAGATCTAAATTCAAAAATAAAAGCTCCAAATGAAAATGGAAGTTCAAAGAAAATTTCAAAGTAAAGTCTAGAGGTCCTAATTACATCAAACTAGCTCCTATTTATACACTTTCTATTCTTGAATTTTAGAATTTGGATGGGCTTTTGATTTGGTGAAGAAATGAATTAAGTTGGGTTTTTAATTGAATTTTTAGCCCATGTGAAAATTGCTTCCAGGAGGATGCTCAGCTCAAGTGGGGAGCAGAGCATTGAAGCTTTGTGGGGTGATCCTTTGTAGCGTGCCTTGGCTGGGAGAAGCACCAGGGGAATGCTCTGCTCACAAGGGGAGTTGAGCATTGGGGCCTTGTGCGCATGTCTTGCGCGCTCAACTCCCTGGCCGTGTCAAATGTTGCGCCTTGCCTTCCTTGGTCCGTGTCAAGCATGCTCATGAGTAGCGCTCTGCTCTCCAAGTGAGCTGAGCATTGGAGCTTCCAAGGAAGGTCCTTGGTTCGAACCTTGAGGAATGCACGCTGGTTTCTTTTCTTTGTGAGGGAAGTAGCGCTTCTCTCTCCTCTCTTCCTTGAGGTGCTTGGTTCGAACCTTGGAGGATGCTTTTGGCCAATTCTTGGCTTATTTTCCTTGTGAGTAGCGCTCCCCACTCTCCCCTTTGCTCATGGGTTCGAATCTTGGAGAAAGCATTTGGCAAACATTTCCTTTGATTTATTCCTTGTGAGGGCCCGATAATGCTCCCTTGGGGAGCTGAGCATTGTTTTTCCTTTCCTTGTTTCTTGGCTTCAAATTGTTCTCAGCTCTCAAGGGGAGCAGAGCATTGAAGCTTGCCTCCTTGGTTTACTTGTTGCGCTCCCTTGGAGAGCACTGGGTTCTTGGAGAAAGCTTGCCCCTTCCATGTGCCACGCTTCCCACCTTTCTTTGCCACACTATTCTCTTCCTTGGGCCACGCTTTCTTATTTTCTTCTTTTCTTCACCTACAATTAATCAAAACAACCAATCAAAATATCACCAAATTCACAAAGTTTATAAATCATTAAAAATCAATTAAATTTAGCTTAAACCTCATGATTTAGCATTAATTAAATAGTGGTTGTTTGATTTAAAGAAGTCATGCATTTCCATTCCAAATTACTTACTTAGAATGCAAGAAAGTGCATAAAACCAAATAAAAACAAAGAAAAAGACTAGTGAAACTAGGCTAAGATGACTTGTCATCACAGCCCCGAAGCCAGGTGACGCGAACGCGTGGATCACGCGGACGCGTGACCTGGCAGAAACGCAATCCACGCAAACGCGTGGACGACGCTTCCGCGTCACTTTCCCGCGACATGTGCGTACCAGAAATCGCTGGGGGCGATTTCTGGGCTGTTTTTGACCTAGTTTTCAGCCCAGAAAACACAAATTAGAGGCTATAAAGTGGGTGAATGCATCCATTCATCATCATGCATTCAGTTATTCACTTTTCATGATTTAGATGTAGTTTTTAGAGAGAGGTTCTCTCCTCTCTCTCTTAGGACTAGAAATTAGGATTTTTCTCGCCTTCATGATTGTCTCTTTTTATCAGGTTCAATGTTCCTTTTTAATTATTTTCTCAATTTAATTTATAAACTCTTCCGTGTTACATATAATTCTCTTAATTAATGTTATTTGAGGTATTTCAGTTTATGATTGCTTTCTTTTATTTATATTACTGTTGCTTCCAATCTGAAGACATTTTTATTCGAGTAAGTTTACTTTTCCCTTTTTGACCTTCGTTAAGTAATTGGTAACTCATGAGTTATCAAACTCAACGTGATTGATAATTGTTCTCTTTGCTAATTGAATTGAACTTCAATAACTCCAACCCTTTCTTAGGAATTGACTAGGACCTGAGGATCAAACTAATTGGTTCACTTGACCTTTCTTTGCTTTAGTAAAGGCTAACTAAGTGGGATTAAAACTCAGTTCTCATCACCATTGATAAGGATAACTAGGATAGGACTTCCAATTTCTCATACCTTGCCAAGAGTTTATTTTATAGTTATTTATTTATTTTATTTGTCATTTAAATTACTTGTTCCTTACTTTCAAAAACCTCCAATTTACAAAACTCATAACCAATAATAAGAACACCTCCCTGCAATTTCTTGAGAAGACGACCCGAGGTTTCAATACTTTGGTTATCAATTTTAAAGGGGTTTGTTACTTGTAACAACCAAAACGTTTGTGAGAAAGGACTTTTGTTAGTTTAGAAGCTATACCTACAACGAGGATTTATTCTGCGAATTTCTAGACCACGCAAAAGTTCTCTCTTCACATACCTTTGTGATTTCCTTCCAAATTATACCTAAGTGGAAAAACATGCTTTTTAGTCTTTAAAAATGCTAATTTTAATTCCCTTAAATTCCATTCGATACCTTGATATGTCTGTTAAGTGATTTCAGGTTTAGAAATCAAGGATGGATTGGAAGAAGTAGAAAAGGAAGAAAGCAAGAGTGGGAAATCATGAAGAAATGAAGATTGGGATTACTGCAGGGCCGCGTATGCATCCTTGATGCTGCGTATGCATCATTTGTTTTGCACCTCGTCTGTGTACGCCGACCACATTACTGCATACGCGGGAATGGCTACACGTGCCTCATTAATGGAAAGATGCTGGGGGCGATTTTTGAGCTTCTTTGGCCTAGTTTCAAGCCCAATTCAAAGATTAGAGGTTGGGGGGTGAAGGAGGCTTAGACACAACATTCGATTAGTTAGATTTTAGAGAGTTTTTGACTTCTAGAGAGAGAAACCCCTTCTTCTCTCTGGGTTTTGGTGTTCTTTGTTCACTTTTGCTTCAATCCATGGATTAGACCTTTGTTAATTTCAGTTTTATTACTATAATCGTAGTTTCTCTTCTTTAATTTTGCCTAGTGATCTTGTAATTCAAATTACCTTGGTTTATGATTTTGGATCTTGTTGGATTTACTTTCTAGTTAATGCATTGAGGTTTTTTATGTTTTATTTGTCTTATTTGATTTATTATTGTTTATTATTGATAGTGGGTAGCTTTAATTTGGATTGTTTTCTCAATTTTATGATGTCTTTTGTTAGTGCTTATAAAGTGTTTGAGAAAATGTCACTTATGATTATGGAGTAGAATTCTATTCTTGGCTTTGGGATTGAGTAATTAGAGACTCTTGAATTGTTAAAATCTAGTATTGATTGGTAATTGAAGGTTGCTAGTTAGCTTGAACTTCACTAAATCTAGTCTTTCATTGGGATTTGATTAGGACTTGTGGACTAGAGTTGATTGTGCTTACTTAACTTTTCTTCAATTGTTAGAGGATAACTAAGTAAGAGCAATAGACATTTACCATCACAATTAAGGATGATAATGAGGATAGGAATTCAAATTCTTACCCCTAGCCAAGATTTTCTTATATATATTGATTGTCATTTCTCTTGTTAACTTTGATTTCTTAGCTCTCTTAGCTTGATTCCTTACATTTGGTTATATGCCATTATTATTGCTATCCTTTTATTGCATGCTTGTTAGTTAATTAATTGTTTGATTGATAGTTCTAGTTACTTCAATTTAATTGTTAGTTGTTCATTGCTTTTAGATTCTCGTGACTGATGTGTATTTTCAGAAAACGAATTCCAAACACACAAATCTAACCGGCAAGTGCACCGGGTCGCATCAAGTAATAATAACTCACGTGAGTGAGGTCGATCCCACAGGGATTGAAGGATTGAGCAATTTTTGTTTAGTGGTTGATTTAGTCAAGCGAATCAAGATTTGGTTGAGTGATTTGTGATTGCAGAAACTAAATTGCTTGAAATGTAAAGGGAGAGGGGTAGATTGCAGAAAATTAAAGAGCAAAGAAAGTAAATAAGCTGAATCTAAAAGAACAAGTAATGTAAATTGCAGAAACTTAGATTGCAAGAAATGTAAATGGCTGAATCTTAAAGTACAAAAAATGTAAATTACTTGAATTATAAAGGGAATTGGGAAGTGGATTTGTAGAATTTAAACAAGGAACAGTAAGATTCAACAAACAAAAATGTAAAAGATGGATTCAATTAAACCGGATCTCAAATGGCAATAACAATAAGCTTGGTGTAGCAACGAAACAAGGAAATTGAAATGGAAAGATGTAGATCTCAGGACCCAAGAGACTAGATAACCAAGTCCAGATCTCAATGCCTTCCTAGATCCAAATTTAGAATTCAATTACAAGAAAAGTAAAGATCAAGCAGTAGAAGAAAGGAATTCAAATATTGATTTCTCAAAAGTGCAGTAAAGAAAACAGAGAGATCTCAGGGTGAGATTGAAACAGAATTCCTTCAATTCTCCAACACCCAAGATTCAAACAAAGTGTAAATGAAATTTAAAACAAGAAACTAAGAGAAAGAGAATTCAATTCTCCTTCCCAAGACTCAAAACCTCCAAATACTCTCAACCGAAAACTCTCCCGAAATCACTCTTTAAAAACTAAAATGGAAAAAGCTCTCTAAAAACTTAAATTCTAAGCTATTTATACACTCTCTTCAAATGATCTTCAAGCCTTGAATTTGGCCTTTGCTCTTGATGGAATTGGGTTGACAAAAGCCTCTGTTGATTGCTCTTGGAGTTGGAGAGAAACCCATTTGTGAACCGGGCCATGAACCAGAAAAGCTTGAGTAAAAGTTTGAGGTCAAAATTTTACTCAAACTTTTCATATCAGCTAGCCTTCCTTGCTGCCATCCACGTTTGAGCCAAAGTTTGAGGTCAAATTTTGAGCCAAACGTGGATCCCTTTTGAATGCTTCTTGGGGGCTACTTTGTCCTCTTGTCACGTTGTCAATTTTATGCCCAATATAGACTATTATATATGGTTGGAAAGCTCTGAATGTCAGCTTTCTAACCCACTTGGAATCACCTCAATTGGACATCTACAACTCAAGTTATTCTTGTTGGAAGTATGTCCCTTCAGGCTGTTGTGGCGCCAACGTTTGCCTAAAAGCTTAAGGTCAAACGTTGGTGCAAGCTTTTGCTCTTCTCCAGGGTGTATTTGTTGTGGCGCCAACGTTTTCCTAAAAGCTTGAGGTCAAACGTTGGCGCAAGCTTTTGCTCCATCCAGGGTGAATTCAACTCTTCCAAAAGTTTGAGCTAAAGTTTGAGGCAAGCTTTTGCTCAAGCTTTTTGTTCTCTCTTGCTCCTTGCCATTTTTTCTTTCTTCAACCTTCTTCAAAGCTCTTTTCACCTATCATCAATCAACCAAGCACATCAAAGCTATGCTCGAAATCATGAGATTGTTATTCTTTCATAATATATAACAATTATAGCACAAAATCTCATGAAATTGCATTAATTTATCCATGGTTGATTGAATCAAGGGAAACATGAAATTCTACCCAATTGGCTTACTTATGGCTCAAGAAAGTGCATAAAATCAATTGAAAATAACGGAAAAAGGCTAGTGAAACTAGGCTAAGATGACTTGTCATCAGTGACTTTAATTTTTCACAATCAATTCCAAAACCCCCAAAAATTCCTAACCAATGATGTGCATCCTATTACAATTCTTAGGAAAAACGACTTGGGATTCTATTCCCGGTAATTGATTTGATTGTTGTGACACTCTTCTAAACTTTGATTGGGGATGACTTGTCGGTTTAGGCTATACTTGCGGCATTCGAGTTGAAAAATCCTTTGGAAATTTCTAAGCCGTCATTTATCCTATGTCAATACACCCATGGTCCTTAACCGTTATCTCAAAATTCTTATAAATCAACACTTAACTACATCCTTCCCCAAGTATCTCTCTTTCATTCAACTCCATTACCTAACTCTATTAACACTTTCTCCTTTCACACTTCCTAAACCCGAACCAGTAGATTGATAAAGTAATTTACCTATTTAAAACTTTAATTAAATAAATAAATTGCTTTTTATTGTTATTCAAAATTAAAATAAGTTAAATCATAAACCAATTTTGAAAATTAACAAAATCATAGAACTCGTCATTCATTTAAACCAAATCATTTAAACCAAATTTTCCGAACCAATTTCAAAACCATTTTGAGCTTTAAAATTTTTCAACAAGATTTGAAGCTATATCAATTAAAAATTCAAACTCCTAATTGAAAACCCCAAAGCATTTATTCTCTAATTCATTACTTTAATTACTTTAAAATCTTTAAAAGTATTCAAGACATATCTCTTTTGATAAAATTAATCAAACCAAACTCTTTTTTTTAACCAAGACTTCCAAAACTCTTCAAATTTTTACAAAAATTCTGGGAAAACCTTGCCTGAAAATCAGAGTTTACCATCCTTCACGGGTTCCCTCAATTCAACCTTAACCGACTTCCATAGCCAACAACATTTAAAATCGGTCCAACGCCATAATCGGCATAGTCAAGCACTCTAAATTTTAGTCCAAAATCCAAAATTGTCGTTGTCGAGTATAGTCATAATTATTGCAAACACCATAACTAGCCATTCATTTTGAAAAATTCCAAACACAACTTATTCAATCAGTTTCACCAGACTTTTAGAAATCAACCAGTCAATAATACGAACAGTCATGCATTCAACTACAGTAGAAAATTATTTACATCACAAGCATTCATTCATTTGCATTAATCCACTAAACTTGTTAGGTATTCAAAGTTTAAAGCATATTTATTTAACCCTACCTCGGTTAATCAAATTTGCATCAATTAAAATGCAATAAACCCCTCTTTTGTTTTTTCTTTAATTCATAGCAGTGGCAACAACCTTGATGATTTCCTATGCAACAACAACGACATCAAGGATCATAGCAATAACTAAGCTAACATAAATTAGAATTAACATGAAATAGATGTTAGGTGAAATTAGAATAAAGTATCATGGTGAAGGAGGCAAATCGAGTTTAGTCTCACCATGAAGAACAATCTCAATGACTATAGCACTCACAGTGGCAGTAACAACAATGTATCCGGCATGATTTGGAACTAACGCAGAATGGATATTAAGTGAAATTAGAACATAATTGGTAATGGAGTATTACAGTAAATTGAAACAGAACTAAATAATCTCACCACGAGAAACAAAGCAGGATGACATTGCAGGACAACACAGCAGTACCTTCTGAACTAACCTGGCAGCAACAATAGCCGCAACTTTCACCGCATGCAATCCCAGTAAATTAACCCTACAACATCCATACCTCCGACGGCAACCTCCAACAGCAACAGTGTAGTTTCCTAACAGCCAAAGGCGCGGCGGCGCAGCCTCCAGCAGTGGCAGTGGTGAACAGATCCTCTTCTACCTCATTTATTCCCACGGAGGACCCAACAACAGCAGTGAAACAGTTCGGAACGGTGAGCAGCAGCGGCGATGAGTTTCTCTCTCTCGCGAGCTCCTTCTCTCTCCGTGTGCTTGCATTCTATCTCTTTCTCCTCGCCTCTTGCAGCAACGACGGCAACCCTGAGCTTCAGTGGCGGTGATGGAGTCCATGATGATGGCAACGACTTCTCCTTTTTCTCCATCGAAAACTCTCTCAGCGCTTCTCTTTTTCTCTCACGTGTCTCCCTCTCCCTTCTGCGACAACGACGGCAACGGGAGCACCCAACCCTGTCGACGCCATCTCCCTCCTTCTCTTCTCTGTTCCCTTACTTGGGCTCTCCCTCTCTTCTTTCTGTGTGTGTGTGTGTGTATGTGTGTATGTGTAACGTTAGTGAGAAGGGTGAGGGGGTGGCAGCTAGGGTTGTGAGGGTAAGGGGAGTGTGTTTTGAATTTTAGGGTAAAGGTTTGATTTGAAAATTTTTGGGTTGATTAGAGTTGGGTAATTTTAATAAAATTAGGGAATATAGTATTAATTTGAAATCTAATTTAATCCTTAAAATTATTTTAAGAATTCTAATGACAACCTATCTAATTCAAGAGGAATTTCTCCCAAATCCATGCCGAAATTCATGAGATATGATTTGGATTGGACATCTCGTGGTCTAATTTTGCCTCTAGAGATGGATGCGTGTCATACGGTATGAGCTAAGAGACCTTAGACCAACTCAGAATATTAGATCGTAATAGTTACATATTTTATATAAATAAATGATTAATAACTAATTTTTGACTGTTCAAATAGAATGGTTGATGCTGCTTAATTATGTATGTTTCATATATGAAGTTGGTTGATGTTGCTCAATTATATATTTCTAATCACATGTTTTCTTATTTTTGTCACTTTTTTTATTTGTTTTGTAGAAAATAATCTAACACTTTCAAGTTACAAAAAAACTGTAAAGTAGATATGAAAACTAAAAGCATATTTGTATGTAAAATTATCAAATACGAACTATCAATTGATCTAATATAATTAAGATATTAGGTTATTGATTGTATCATATATTTCATACATAATTAAATAAATATATAAAATGTGTTTGAAAGATAATTACATATCATACTACAAGGATTTTGTTTATTTGTGGCAGTTTTTCCTCTTATTTGTGGAGGTTTATAACCCTACTAAATGGTTTGTGTGGGTTCTTAAAACCCTCAAAATTTGAGGTGCCACAAGGTCTTTTGTGGGAGTTTTTAAATACCTCCACAATCTATTCAGTTGGGGAAAATTAATCTACATTATTATTACACTACTAATCATTTATTATTAAAAAGAAATATATATAGTACACTACCATCATTTTCCAATCACATTAATTACAACTACAAAATATTAAAAATAACATGATAAAATACAGACTTATTTTCAAACTCCTGAACAATGAACATAACTAGATAAATGTATTTGCAAACAATGCAAATAGATATTGACTTCTAGCCATATCATTATCATCCAGAAATAATGACAAACTAACAATGCAGTTAACAAGTCCTAATACTTACACTAGCTGTTGCAGTAGCTGTTAAAGCTAAAACAAGAGTATTTAGGAATTTCTGTTACAATGAGGAGCCTTTCTTTTAATCTCTTTAGCTATTATTCCAAACAACAATACATGTTCATG
The DNA here is from genome assembly GCF_000816755.2 of Arachis ipaensis. Classification (NCBI taxonomy): domain Eukaryota; kingdom Viridiplantae; phylum Streptophyta; class Magnoliopsida; order Fabales; family Fabaceae; genus Arachis; species Arachis ipaensis. The sequence continues at coordinate 90,222,761 of NC_029788.2, read as the reverse complement.
TTCAATGCATCATATCAAATCTCAGGCTTACTTTACTTTCCAAATTCCAAAATTTAGGACGACTGAAATTTGAAAAGGAAGAAAATAAAAAAAATAGTAACATAGAGAGGAGATATTTAATATAACATAAGATTCATGCCTGGATTATTGCTCCACTAGCATACCAGAAAGGACCACTAACCCCATATTCCCAAGCAATATTTGAGCTTTGCAAGATTGTAGCAGCCTATGTCCACTACACCACCAATTCATAGCAATTAACAAAACATATGTAAAAAAGAAAATTAAACTACAGATTCATCAATCTGTGAAAACTTCAAAGACTATTTTAAATTCATAGTTTTCGGCCTAATAGAAGTGTTTGATCCAACAAAAATGATTACCTATGAAATAATGACACTAGTAATGAAATATGTTGAGAATATGGTAGGGTCACACAACAGAAATGATAGTAGGGTCACACTTTTACACACTTTTAAGAAGAAACTTTTTACTACATTTTGCTTTATCTTTATCATTTCCACACACAGCCCAACCTAAAGAAAGAAAAGTTCACTTCCTTTTTCTTGTTTTGTTTATTAAATTGAGTATAATTCTATTTCCGGATAGTAATAAGAGTAGTAGTAAATAAATGTGGACGCAATACAAATTAAATTAGCCGGTAAGAAGAGAGGTCACTGAGGAATAGAAGCTCTCCCTTGCATTGAATCAAAACCCATCATGTCACATCATCATGATGAGTGCAAAAAAGAGATTATAACTATAGAATATTCATTGATTAATAACCATGAAGCTGCATGAGATGACATAACCATCAATAGACAGAAGAGCATATCTTTAACCGCAAATAAAGTTAAGAAACAAGAAACACACTATACAAATGCCACATGAGAGTCAAATCCCAGAGATAAAAGTCAAAATATTGCCTAAGTTTTTATTTCAAGGGTGTAGAGTTCTTAAAATATAACTAATTACCAAAAGAAACGCAAACAAATCGTTAGTTATTCAAGAAAGTTAAACACTACCGTGTTATTTGCTTGCAGTAGAGACTATCGGTGTGCATTCAAATCTTGAAGAATAGAGACCCCAGGATCTTCTGTTTCAAATATTGTTCTTCTACTATCCTCAATTTTATCACCAGACTTGTTCAACCTCTCGGTTGATGCCATTAATCTTTCTCTTTGATCAGTTGATGCCTATTATAGTCACATTAGCAGCTGGCATCAGATTTGACAGCGCTAATCCAAGAAAAGGGGTGTTCAGAAATGAAAGTTTGATATATAAGCTCAGTATGTATAAGGACATAAGATGCTATGAATAACTAAATTTGTCCATACTTACTCAAAGGGACACAACTCCAAATTGTTGCATCATAATGGTGACTTTCACATGAAAATGAAATGTGTGTGCATGTGTAAAGCAATGCCAAAAAAGAATCATACCGTCACAACATATACCATGCTTGATTCCAACAACTTATCCCTAGCAGAAGGATTCAAGTTACCGGCTACAATTTTCTTAATTTCGCTTTTAATATTGTTCAGATCTAATTTATACTCCCTCAACTTAGCAAGAACTACGGCCTTAACGTTCGGCTGCAAACTTCTTGCCTCAAGGTCTATTTTTCAAATCTACAAATTCATATACACCATGGAATCAGAAGCTAAAGTATACGAGAAATTAAGGCATCTTTTTAAACAAAAAGAGAGTGGTGAGGGTACCAAAGCTTCTGCCTCCTATTGTTCATAACATTAAAACATGTTTTGATGATTTACCAGTTTGAAATTAAGACATTCTAAGATAAATATAATAGACACTAGTTGATTAATCGATTACTCTAACTAGTTGATTGTCGGCCAGCATCTTATCACTTCAGTTTTGAATTAAGAGGTTAGAATTTGAAGTCTATTTGGTATGAAATGTACTCATCTATGATCACATACATACATACATGGAAAACACATGATGAAAACTTCAAAAATAATAAAAAAATATGATAGAGATTGACATGACGTTAGAATCCTAGTAATAATCAACAATTACAACTAACTTAAACATTAATCACACAAAGACTTCATTCACAAGTAACCTACAAAGAACACATATATATACCAAAAAGAAAGAATAAATGTAGCTGGATCCCTTCCTATAAAAGGAAAATGATTGCGTGTGAATGGCTAATGCTAGCAATTTTCTGGTGTTACACCAAATTTATTATCATTACATCAAAATCCTAAGCAACTTCTTGGTAGATTTACACCATATTTAGAACTTGAGATCTTTACACCAGTTTTGCATATTAATTAATTGATTAATCAGAAATAAATAACAAGTAAATCCAATCAATAAAGCATGCTTAAATTACAACTGAACTAGGCAGGCAACAATACAAATTCATAATAAAATTGTCTCAAACAGTGGAAAAAAGATAAAAGGGGAAGACTGTTGAGGATATGGAAAATGATGTTGCCAGTTACTAGGGATCTTTTAACACCTAATTCATACCCAAAAACTGAATAATTACAATTTCCTTGTAAGCTAATCTGTTACAGAAAGCAAACTCTTCCAACTTGAATCAACAAAAGAAATTACCAAATCGTGAGAAGAGTTGGACCAACAGCTCGCATAGCAGTTAAAAAACAATTCAAATAAAGCAAGCAAGGGATTTCAATTATCTTTAATTTAAACATGTTGTAATGACTCTTTAATTTCTGGGAAGAGAGTCCCTATATTGAATTAGCACTTATGAAACTTGGATCAATTATCTTCAATTTAAACATGTTGTAATGACCCTACTATCATTTCTATTGTGCGGGTATGGGTTGATCCCTTCAGCCTTCTAATCCGCAAGGTACTTGAGCTTATTCTCGAGGTATTGCTGCATCCAAAAAGATATGGAATATTTTAGAAAATCAAATCACTATTAAAAAGCATTGTAATGCTGCAATGAAACTTACAGTGGGGTCCATATCTTCATCATCAGCAGATGCAGGCTTGTTAGCTTGAGCATAAGTCCCCTATTTCTTGTTACATTCTTTGGAGCATAAAACCTCAGCAATAAATTTACCTGACACATTATACATATAATAAATTTAAAGTGTAAAACACCAACTTCAACGCTCAAAGTTAAACCAGATCCTATTTTGCAAGAACTAAATGAATATAAGTTTCACTTGATGAAATAATGACTGAAATTAGATGCATAATGCTACCAGTTTTTCATCTTGAGATGGCATCCCCCCTCTCTTCCTTTCCCTTTTCCCTAGAAAATAAGATTATTGACCATTTGTGATAAATTTATATATCTTATATTTCCTAATAAAATATTGGCTATCAAACAGGTGGAAGCAAGTAAAAATCTGACATGAAATGAGCACCTACTGCAGTTTTTAAAGTGATTCGTAAGTTGGTGTTCTTGTACCCAGCAGTGAATATACCTCTACTTGAGCCTTGCTCATTTTGTTCGGGTTCTGTAGTGAGTTCAATAATCAGTAAGATGGTATTTGCCAAAGAGAAGAATCTGAAGAGAAGCTACGATAACGAAAGATCCAGAATTATCTTTCACTTACATCTTGATTCAAGCAAAAATTGTGAACTTTACATGATTTCATGAGAATTATGCATGAATTGAATGGCAATTTGGATAATGCATGATCTCATGACTTGGAATAGAGCTTTGATGCACTTTAATTGCTTGATTTCCGGACAAAGGAAGCAAGGAAGAACCACGTTAGTAGCCACGTTAGTCTAATTAACGTGACCACTAACGTGGAATAGGGGATAGCTTGCAACGTTAATGAGAAAAGTGATCGCCAATAACGCCCTCGAAAGCCATTATAGCCCATGTTAGTTGCCACGTTAATTAATTAACGTGGAAGCTAACATGGAGGAGAAGTGAAGCTCCAATGTTAGTGGTAAAAGTGAATACCACTAACGTTGGTAAAAGGGGCAAACTTGGCCACGTTAAGAGTCACGTTAATTACATTAACGTGAACTCTAACGTGGAAGGAACAAGGAATTGCCAACGTTAGTGACACTCACCTTTGTCACTAATGTTGGATTAAGCCACTATTGCCCACGTTAGTTGCCACGTTAATTACATTAACGTGGAAGCTAACGTGGAAGAAGAATTGATGGGCCAACATTAGTGACACTCACCTTTGTCACTAACGTTGGAGATGGCAATCACCACCACGTTAATGGTCACGTTAATCTAATTAACGTGAACTCTAACGTGGGAAGGAGGGGCGTTTGGAGTGTTAGTGACAAAGGTAAGTGTCACTAACGCTCTCGAAGCTTAGGCATGCCCATGTTAAGGGTCACGTTAGTTATACTAACGTGAACTCTAACATGGGGAAAAGGGGCAATAAGCAACGTTATTGGAAAAGGTGAATGCCAATAACGTTTGCGAAGGACCAAGAGGCAATGTTAGTGGTCACGGTAGTGCCACTAACGTTGAAGTTAACGTGGATCATTTTTGGCTTGGAACGTTAGTGAAAAAGGTGATCGTCACTAACGTTCTCGAACCCACATTTTCACTTAACATTAACACCACAAACATCCTAACTAACGCCCATGCCTAACTCACACTTTTTCTGCAAGCAAAGCTAAGCCCACTGAAGACTGCAACTGCTTCAACTAAAGATCCAAAGGCCCATATCCAAGACTTGAAGAGCCAACTAGAAGATCAGAAGAGTAGTATATATATGAGTAGTTTTGAACTAGTAAGGGAGCTTTTGGCATTTTGGAGAACTACACTCTGTATATTTTACTTTCTCTGCAATTTCTAGTTTAGTTTCCATAATGTACTTTTCATCTATGCTTTCCATTCCCAGAGCTCTGAACAACTAAACCCCCTTCATTGGGTTAGAGAGCTCTGTTGTAATTTGATGGATCAATAATAGTTTTTATTATTCTTCTTCTTTCTTTTCTCCTGATTTTACTAGAAAGCTTTTAATCTTCGTCCAATTGGGTAGTTATCTTGGAAAAGAAGCTATTCATACTTGGATCTCTTCGGAACCTTGGAAGATGAATGAAGAGATCATGCTAGAAATGCTTTCTCATGTTGGACCAAATTGGGGTTTGGATGGATATAATGACATATAATCCTACTAACACTTTGATTTGGGAATACATGTGGTATAATCAGTGACCATACTTCATCTCTTCTCATGAGCAATTAGACCAAGGAATTGGCTATTGATCAAAATTTGAGAGATTTAATTACCAAGGAATTGGAATTCAATCACTTAAGATTGCCAAGGAGATCAATGAATGTATTAATTGAGGAAGAGATGAGAATGAACTTGATCCAGAGAATACAACATCTCCTGAGCCCAATGAATCCCCCATTTCTGATCTTACCCATTCTCTTTACTTTCTGCCATTTACTTTTATGCTCATTTCCCCAAATCCCCATTTAAGTTTCTGCAATTCACTTTCCGCCATTTATATTTTGTTCTTTGTTTCCAGCATTTACACTTTCTGTTATTTACTTTCCCGCCATTTATGTTTCTGCAAATCTCAACTCAATTTTTGCATAGCTCAACTAGAACATTCCTCTGATTAAAGTTGCTTGACCAATCAATCCCTGTGGGATTCGACCTCACTCTATTGTGAGTTTTTACTTGACGACAAATCGGTATACTTGCCGAGGGAAATTTGTTGAGAGACAAGTTTCCGTGCATCAAGTTTATGACGCTGTTACCGGGGATTGATTTTGTATCAACAATGATTAAATTGATGGATAACTAGATTGAGCATTTTTCTTTTGTTTGATTTAATTTCATTTGAGTGATTTACTTTCAGTTTTAGTTATTTTCTTCCCTTTACCCCTTACCCGTTTGTGGTGTTCTCTTATTGGTTACAATTCAGTTCACTAACCCACTAACTGTTTGATATATTGCATCACTCACACTAACAGCATTTCTGACAAGAATACTTCTTGCATTTATCTCCTTCTTGCTTGTGCTTTGTTCGTTGTATAACAGGTAGAAGAAGCAGGGCTTCAACTTTCTTTGATTTTGAACCTGAGAGGATCTTCCTTAGATTAAGGAGGGAAGCAAGAGGAAAGAGAGTCGTTGGTGCTGAAGAAGAGGAGGAGTATTTTGAACCAAACATGGATGAGAATATAGAGAACCATCATGAAGAAGAGGCTCACAACCATGGCAGAGAAGGTCCAGCGCATCATGCTGGACAAGAGAGAAGAGTTTTAGGCTCTTATATAAACCCAAACCCAGGAAACTATGGAAGTAGCATCCAAAAACCAACCATACATGCCAATAATTTTGAACTAAAGCCACAGCTCATCACCCTTGTTCAGAACAACTGTTCATTCGGAGGAAGTGTCCAAGAAGACCCCAATCAACATCTAACCACCTTCCTGAGGATATGTGACACTGTGAAGTCTAATGGTGTTCATCCTGACACCTATAGATTGCTTTTGTTCCCCTTTTCACTCAAGGACAAAGCATCTAAATGGCTGGAATCTTTCCTAAAGGAGAGTTTAACAACCTGAGAAGATGTGGTGAACAAATTTTTGGCGAGATTTTACCCTCCTCAGAGAATTAACAGGTTGAGAGCTGAGGTACAGACATTCAGGCAACAAGATGGTGAAACTCTCTATGAAGCATGGGAGAGGTTTAAGGACTTGACAAGAAGGTGCCCACCAGATATGTTCAATGAATGGGTATAGTTACACATTTTCTATGAAGGTCTTTCTTATGAATGAAAGAAGGCAGTAGACCATTCATCTGGGGGGTCTCTAAACAAGAAGAAGACCATTGAAGAAGCCATAGATGTCATCGAGACTGTAGCTGAGAATGATTACTTCTATGCTTCTGAAAGAGGCAACACTAGAGGAGTGATAGAGCTAAACAATGTGGATGCACTGCTGGCTCAAAACAAGATGATCACCAAGCAACTGGCTGACCTTACCAAAAGATGGAAAGGAACCAGGTAGCAACAATCACTACCTCATCAGCAGCTCAAGAAGGAGTGAATGCAGAGGCAGGGGATGATCAGGAACAAGCCAACTACATTGAGAACTCACTTAGGCAGACCTATGATCTATACTTTAAAACTTATAATCCTGGTTGGAGGAACCACCCAAAATTTGGGTGGGGAAATCAACAAGATCAAGGCCAAGATCAGAGACGTCACAACCCCAACAACAATGCAGCTCACTAACATTCCACACAGAGATCATATCAGCACCCACCTAACAACACCTCTCAACATCCATATCAAAACTAAAATGGCCTTTCTCATCCCTCCAATCTCAACTCACCATCATCTGAAAATAGACTCTCAAGGATTGAGACTCTACTTGAAGGCATATGTAAGGAAATCCAAGATAACAAGGTGTTCAAGGAGGAGGTGCGAGCCAATATCAAAAACCAGGGAGACACCATCAAGAGGCTAGAATTTCAAGTCGGATATCTCTCTGAGAAGATTCCCAAACCTACTGACAGCTTCCCAAGTGACACAGAAAAAAACCCGAGAGGTGAAGCAAAGAAGGTAAGATGGGAAGACTGCAAGATGGTCACTATAAGTGATAGTGGGACTGAAGAAGATCTGAACAAACCCTTCGAACACTCTGGAGATACTTCACCAAAGAAGCAGGAAGAGGGTCACCAAGAAACCAAGATTACACAGAAGGAGATTCTAAACCTCTATGCACCTTTTCCCCAAAGACTCAAGGGTGGTGTAGAAAAGAGAATATACTCAAAGTTCCTCGACATGTTTGCATCCCTTCATGTGAACATACCATTCATCAAGGCTCTCCAACAAATGCCCTCATACATTAAGTGTATGAAAGAGCTGCTGACCAGGAAAAGCTCACTCAAAGGATGGCAAACAATAGTGATGAGTAAGGAGTGCAGTGCTCTCATTCAACCAGAGTTACCTACAAAAAGGAAGGATCCAGGGAGTTTTCACATCCCCTGTGCTATAGGAGACACACTGATTGATAAAGGACTATGTGACCTGGGAGCAAGCATAAACTTAATGCCATTATCCCTCATGAAAAAGCTGCAGATCAATGAGCTAACACCCACAGACGTAGTCATCAGGCTGGCTGACAAAACTCAAAAACAAGTAGTGGGAGTGGTTGAAAATGTGTTGGTGAAGGTTGGGAACTACTTCCTTCCCACAGACTTTGTCATATTGGAAATAGAAGAATGTAACCTCCATCCAATCATATTGGGAAGACCATTTCTGGCTACAGCCAGATCGCTTATAGATGTGGAGCGAGGAGAGCTAATACTGAGGATACATGATGAACAACTCGCATTCAATGTCTTCAAACCCTCACAAGAAGAAGATCAAGAAAACAAGGAACCAAGGAAAGATCACAACAAAGCACGGGTGGAAGAAACAAGCACTGGAGAACAAACTGTACACCTGGAAATCCCTTTGGTTGGTAAGCCAAATAGTCAGAAGGTGTCACAGCTAAAGGAAAACCAAGAAGAACCAAAACCACCAGAGTCATATGAGACCAGCAACAAAATTTCCTTGGAAAAAGAGGCCACAAAGAGCAGGGCAACATTAAAAGAAACAAAGAAGAAGGCACCAAGGAGATGGAGGAACAAGAAGATCCCTACAGAGGATTTCTCTCTAGGGGATAAAGTGATCTCAGCTTATCTCCCAGCTATCCCACCTCATCTCCCCACCATCCCATCTCAGCTGCCTAAAGTTTTCACCATCAACAGAATTCTCTCCCTAGAACATGTGGAGATCCGTGATGAAGCCAATGGAGATAGATTCACTACGAGGGGGAATGATTTGAAGCATTACCAACCACCCTGACAAAGGTAGAACGTCAAGCTAGTGATGCTAAAGAAGCGCTTCATGGGAGGCAACCCATGTTTTATATGCTCTTAAAGTAGTTAATAAAGCAGGTTCAGGAACTACAAATCAACTTTGACAAACACTTAAATGAATCCTTGTATGTAGCACATAGTGAAGAACAAGTTTGGTGTTCAAGCCATACTGATGAGCAGATAATTTATACGCTTTTTGGCATTATTTTTAGTATGTTTTTAGTATATTTTAGTCAGTTTTTATTATGTTTTTATTAGTTTTTAAATAAAAAACACTCTTCTAGACTTTACTATGATTTTGTGTGTTTTTCTGTGATTTTAGGTATTTTCTGGCTGAATTGAGGAACCTGAGCAAAAATCTGATTTAGAGGCTGAAAAAGGACTGCAGATGCTGTTGGATTCTGACCTCCCTGCACTCGAAGTGGATTTTCTGGAGCTACAGAAACCCAATTAGCGCACTTTTAATTGTGTTGGAAAGTGGACATCTTGGGCTTTCCAGAAATATATAATAGTCCATACTTTGTCCGAGATTTGATGGTCCAAACAGGCGTTCCAAGTCAACTCAAGAATTTTGGCGTCAAAACGCCAGAACTGGCACAAAAGCTGGAGTTAAACTCCCAAACTGGCACAAAAGCTGGCGTTTAACTCCAAGAAAAGTCTCTACATGTGAAAGCTTCAATGCTCAGCCCAAGCACACACCAAGTGGGCCCGGAAGAAGATTTCTGCATTAATTACTTATTTCTGTAAACCCTAGGCTACTAGTTCTCTATAAATAGGGCCTTTTGCTATTGTATTTTCATCTTGGTTCTTCAGGTTCCCTCTCTGGGGTCGAAGCCAATGACCACCATTATCACTTTTGTATTTTCAACGGTGGAGTTTCTACACACCATAGATTAAGTTGTGGAGCTCTGCTGTTCTTCATGAATTAATACAAGTACTATTGTTTTTCTATTCAACTCAAGTCTATTTCTTCTCCAAGATATTCATTCGCACCCAAGAACATGATGAATATGATGATTATGTGACAATCATCACCATTCTCACCTATGAACACGTGACTGACAACCACGTCCGTTCTACATGCAAACAAGCTTGAATGTGTATCTCTTGGGTTTCTAATCTAAGATTAGAACCTTCATGGTATAGGCTAGAATTATTGGCGGCCATTCTTGAGATGCGAAACATCTAAACCTTGTCTGTGGTATTCTGAGTAGGATCTGGGAAGGGATGACTGTGACGAGCTTCAAACTCGCGAGTGTTGGGTGTGTGACAGACGCAAAAG
>NC_029788.2:90182261-90212639 GCF_000816755.2 Arachis ipaensis | reverse complement strand
TTGATGATCACAATTTCGTGCACCAAATTTTTGGCGCCATTGCCTGGGATTGTTCGAGTTTGGACAACTGACGGTTCATCTTGTTGCTTAGATTAGGTAATTTTATTTTATGTTTAAGCTTTTTACTTCTTATTTTCGAAAAAAAAAATTTTCTATTCTGTTCTTCAGAGTTTTTAAGAATGAATTCTAGAGTTTCATGATGATTTGTTGAAGTCTGACTGGCTGTGAAGCCATGTCTAATCTTTTGGACCGAGGTTTCAACTTATCATCACAAGAGCTTGATGATTTCTATCAATCTTGCTGTTGAAAGTAATGATCTGCTAAAGCTTGGCTGGCCATTGGCCATGTCTAGTGTTTTGGACCGGAGCTTCCACTGAAAGCTTGGATGGCTAGTATGCCATGTCTAATTCCTGGACCGGAGTCTTAGACTAACATTGCAATGATTCCTGGAATTCTTATTAAAAATTTTAAATCCCTTTATTTTCTTTTCCACTCAATTTTTGAAAAACCACAAAAAAATTTTATAAAATCATAAAAATAAAAAATATTTTATGTTTCTTGTTTGAGTCTATTGTCAATTTTTAAGTTTGGTGTCAATTGCATGACTTTCTTCTTCTTGCATTTTTCGAATATATACATATTGTTCTTCATTGATCTTCAAGTTGTTCTTGATGATTTCATTGCTTTGATCTTTAAATTCTCTTGTTTTACGTGTTTTGTTGTTTCTCATATGCATTCCCAATTTGTTAGTGTCTCTTATATGAAAATTTTTAAGTTTGGTGTCCTGCATGCATTGTTTGTTTGATTTGAGTTTCCTAAGATTAGTTGTATTTTGATTGTTTCTCATCATTGAAAAATTCAAAAAAATTTTCAAAACTATGTCTTTTCAAGTCAATAATACAGAGAATTGAAGATTCAGAACATTCAGCAGAGGAATCAAACAGAAAAAGCTGGGCGTTCAAAACACCCAGTGAAGAAGGAAAACTGGCGTTTAAACGCCAGCCAGGGTACCTGGCTGGGCGTTTAATGCCAGAAGGACACTAAAGGGAAGATTTTGTTTTTAATTCAAATCTTTTTCAAATTTTCATAATTTTTCAAAATCAAATTTTTTTCAAATCATATCTTTTCAATCATATCTCTTCAAAATCAATTTCTTTCCATTTTTTTATTATTTTCGAAAATCCTTGCTACTATTAATGATTTACTTCAAAATTTTCAAGTTGTTACTTGCTTATTAAGAAATGATCAAATTTTAAATTTTAAGAATCATATCTTTTAATTTCTTATTAGTCAATTAATCAACTTTAATTTTAAAACTTTCTTTTTTTTTTTAATTTTGATTTTCAATCATATCTTCTCAATCATATCTTTTCAATCACATCTTTTTCAAAATTAACTCTTAATCATATCTTTTTGATTTCTAATTTCAAAATCTTTTTCAAAAATCACTTAATTTCTTTCCCAATCTTAATTTTTGAAAATCTCAATCAAATTTTCAAATTTCTTTCAAAATCTTTTTAATTTATTTTTGAAAATTCTTCCCCTCTTCTCACATCCTTCTATTTAAGAGACTAACACTCCTCCTCAAGGTGCAATTCGAACTCTATCCCTCTTGATAAGTTCGAATTCTCTTCTATCTACCTCCTCCTTCTATTCTTCTTTTCCTCTGACACCTCAAGGAATCTCTATGCTGTGACATAGAGGATTCTCTACTTTCTTGTTCTCTTCTCTTTCATATGAGCAGGAGCAAAGATAAAGGCATACTAAAAACAACAATGCCAACAATGCAAGGAAGGTGCTTGGTGACTTTACTGCACCTACTCCCGACTTTGAGCTTAAGCCTCAATCCCTGCCATTGGAGCAAACAACTTTGAGCTTAAGCCTCAATTTGTTTCTCTAATGCAACAGAATTGCAAGTTTTATGGACTTCCATTGGAAGATCCTCATCAGTTCTTAGCTGAATTCTTGCAAATCTGTGACACTGTCAAGACCAATGGGATTGATCCTGAGGTCTACAGACTTATACTCTTCCCTTTTGCTGTAAGAGACAAAGCTAGGACAGGGTTGGACTCACAACCTAAAGAAAGCCTGAACTCTTGGGAAAAGCTAGTCAATACCTTCTTGGAAAAGTTCTTTCCACCTCAAAAATTGAGTAAGCTTAGAGTGGAAGTCCAAGCCTTCAAACAGAAGGAAGGTGAATCCCTCTATGAAGCTTGGGAAAGATACAAGCAATTGATCAGAAGGTGCCCTTCTGACATGCTTTTAGAATGGAGTATCACAGGTATATTCTATGATGGTCTGTCTGAACTATCCAAGATGTTATTGGATAACTCTGCTAGAGGATCTCTTCATCTGAAGAAGACGCCTACAGAAGCTCAGGAACTCATTGAAATGGTTGCAAATAACCAATTCATGTACACTTCTGAAAAGAATCCTGTGAATAATGGGACAACTCAGAAGAAAGGAGTTCTTAAGATTGATACTCTGAATGCCATATTGGTTCAGAATAAAATATTGACCCAACAAGTCAATATGATTTCTCAGAGTCTGTCTGGAATGCAAGCAGCAGTAGGCAGTACTAAGGAAGCTTCCTCTGAAGAAGAAGCTTATGATCCTGAGAACCTAGCAATGGAAGAGGTGAATTACATGGGATAACCCTATAGAAACACCTATAATCCTTCATGGATAAATCATCCAAATCTCTCATAGAAGGATCAACAGAGACCTCAACAAGGTTTCAACAACAATAATGGTGGAAGAAACAGGTTTAGCAATAGCAAGCCTTTTCCATCATCTTCTCAGCAACAGACAGAGAATTCTATGCAGAGCCACTCTGACTTAACAACCATTGTCTCTGATCTAATCAAAATCACTCAAAGTTTCATGACTGAAACAAGGTCCTTTATTAGAAATTTGGAGGCACAGGTGGGTCAGCTGAGTAAGAAAATTACTGAACTCCCTCCTAGTACTCTCCCAAGCAATACAGAAGAGAATCCAAAAAGAGAGTGCAAGGCCATAACCACAACCCACACGGCCGAACCTGGAGAGGAGGAAGAGGCAGTGATCTCCAATGAGGAAGACCTCAATGGACGTCCACTGGCCTCCATGGAGTTCCCTGATGAGGAACCATGGGAATCTGAGGCTCACACAGAGACCATAGATATTCCATTGAATTTACTTCTGCCATTCATAAGCTCTGATGAGTATTCTTCCTCTGAAGAGGATGAAGATGTTACCGAAGAACAAGTTGCTAAGTACCTTAGAGCAATCATGAAGCTAAATGCCAGGTTGTTGGGTAATGAGACTTGGGAGGATGAACCTCCATTGCTCATGAAAGAACTGGATGTATTGACTAGGCAGAAATTACCTCTGAAGAGACAATACCCTGGAAAATTCTCAATCCCTTGTACCATAGGTACCATGATGTTTGAGAAGGCTCTGTGCGACCTGGGGTCAAGTATAAACCTTATGCCTCTCTCTGTAATGGAGAAGCTAGGGATCATTGAGGTACAAGCTGCTAGAATCTCACTAGAGATGGCAGACAATTCAAAGAAACAGGCTTATGGACTTGTAGAGGATGTCTTGGTAAAGGTTGAAGGCCACTACATCTCTGCTGACTTCATAATCCTAGAGACTGGGAAGTGTATGGATGAATCCATCATCCTTGGCAGACCCTTCCTAGCCACAGCAAAAGCTGTGATTGATGTTGACAGAGGAGAATTGATCATTCAAGTGAATGAAGACTCCCTTGTGTTTAAAGCTCAAGGATATCCCTCTGTAACCATGGAGAGGAAGCATGAAGAGCTTCTCTCAATACAAAGTCAAACAGAGCCCCCACAGTCAAACTCTAAGTTTGGTGTTGGGAGGCCACAACCAAAATTTAAGTTTGGTGTTGAACCCCCACATTCAAACTCTAAGTTTGGTGTTGGGAGGTTCCAACATTGCTCTGAACATCTGCGAGGCTCCATGAGAGCCCATTGTCAAGCTATTGACATTAAAGAAGCGCTTGTTGGGAGGCAACCCAATCTTTAATTATCTATGTTAAAATTCTATTTTCTTTTGTTATTTTATGTTTTCTGTAGGTTGATGATCATGTGAAGTCACAAAACAATTGAAAAAGCAAAAACAGAAGGAAAAATAGTATTAAAAACAGAACACCCTGGAAGAGAAACTTACTGGCGTTTATTCGCCAGTAAAGGTAGCAGAATGGGCGTTAAACGCCCAGTCTGGCACCATTCTGGGCGTTTAACGCCAGAAATGGGCACCAGACTGGCGTTTAACGCCAGAAAAGGGCAAGAAGCTGGCGTTAAACGCCAGAAATGGGCAGTAGCCTGGCGTTTAACGCCAGGATTGGCAGAAAGGGGCATTTTTGCACGCCACTTGGTGCATAGATGAGATATCCTTGACACCTCAGGATCTGTGGACCCCACAGGATCCCCATCTACCCCACCTCTCTCTCTATTCTTCACCCATTCACCAATCACCTCAATAACTCTTCCCTAAAAATCCCTCACCTATCAAAACCTACCCTCTTCTCCATAATCTCTTCACCAATCCATATTCATCCATCATAAAACCCGACCTACCTCACCATTCAAATTTAAACCACTTTCCCTCCCAAATCCACCCATACATGGCCGAACCATAACCCCCTCTCCACTCCTATATAAACCCTTCTTCACTCCTTCATTTTCACACAACCTAAACACTACTTCTCCCCCTTGGCCGAAACACAAAGCCCCCTCCATCTCCTCTATTTCTTCTTCTTCTACTCTCTTCTTTCTTCTTTTGCTCGAGGACGAGCAAACCTTCTAAGTTTGGTGTGGTAAAAGCTAAAGCTTTTTTGTTTTTCCATAACCATTTATGGCACCAAAGGCCGGAGAAACCTCTAGAAAGAGGAAAGGGAAGGCAAAATCTTCCACCTCCGAATCATGGAAGATGGAGAGATTCCTCTCAAGGGTGCATCAAGACCACTTCTATAAAGTTGTAGCCAAGAAAAAGGTGATCCCCAAAGTCCCTTTTACGCTCAAAAAGGGCGAATATCCGGAGATCCGACATGAGATCCGAAGAAGAGGTTGGGAAGTTCTCACCAACCCCATTTAACAAGTCGGGATCTTAATGGTTCAAGAGTTCTATGCCAATGCATGGATCACCAAGAACCATGATCAAAGTGTGAACCCGGACCCTAAGAATTGGCTTACAATGGTTCGGGGGAAATACTTAGATTTTAGTCCGGAAAATGTAACGTTGACATTCAACTTGCCAATGATGCAAGGAGATGTACACCCCTACACTAGAAGGGTCAACTTTGATCAAAGGTTAGACCAAGTCCTCATAGACATCTGTGAAGAGGGTGCCCAATGGAAGAGAGATTCAAGAGGGAAGCCAGTTCAACTAAGAAGGCATGACCTCAAGCCCAGGGCTAGGGGATGGTCGGAGTTCATCCAACGCTCGATCATTCCCACTAGCAACCGGTCTGAAGTGACTATAGACCGGGATATCATGATTCATAGCATCATGATTAGAGAGGAAGTAGAAGTTCATGAGGTTATATCCCAAGAACTCTACAAGGTGGCGAACAAGTCCTCCACTTTGGCAAGGTTAGTGATGAGCGGATAATTTATACGCTTTTTGGCATTGTTTTTAGTATGTTTTTAGTAGGATCTAGTTACTTTTAGGGATGTTTTTATTAGTTTTTATGTTAAATTCACATTTCTGGACTTTACTATGAGTTTGTGTGTTTTTCTGTGATTTCAGGTATTTTCTGGCTGAAATTGAGGGACTTGAGCAAAAATCAGATTCAGAGGTTGAAGAAGGACTGCTGATGTTGTTGGATTCTGACCTCCCTGCACTCAAAGAAGATTTTCTGGAGCTACAGAACTCAAAATGGTGCGCTTCCAATTGCGTTGGAAAGTTGACATCCAGGGCTTTCCAGAAATATATAATAGTCCATACTTTGCCCGAGTTTAGATGACGCAAAAGGGCGTTGAACGCCAGTTCTATGCTGCAGTCTGGAGTTAAACGCCAGAAACACATCACGAACCAGAGTTGAACGCCAAAAACACGTTACAACTTGGCATTCAACTCCAAAAGAAGCCTCTGCATGTGTAAACTTCAAGCTCAGCCCAAGCACACACCAAGTGTGCCCCGGAAGTGGATTTATGCATCAATTACTTACTTTTGTAAACCCTAGTAGCTAGTCTAGTATAAATAGGACTTTTTACTATTGTATTTACATCTTTGGATTATCTTTTGATCTATTGATCACGTTTGGGGGCTGGCTATTCGGCCATGCCTGAACTTTCATCACTTATGTATTTTCAACGGTAGAGTTTCTACACACCATAGATTAAGGTGTGGAGCTCTGCTGTTCCTCAAAGATTAATGCAAAGTACTACTATTTTTCTATTCAATTCAACTTATTCCGCTTCTAAGATATCCATTCGCACTTCAACATGAATGTGATGATCGTGACAGTCATCATCATTCCCTATGAACACGTGCCTGACAACCACTTCCGTTCTACCTTAGATTGAATGAATATCTCTTGGATTCCTTAATCAGAATCTTCGTGGTATAAGTTAGAACCCATGGATGGCCATTCCTGAGTTCCGGAAAGTCTAAACCTTGTCTGTGGTATTCCGAGTAGGATCTAGGAAGGGATGGCTGTGACGAACTTCAAACTCGCGAGTGCTGGGCGTAGTGATAGACGCAAAAGGAGGGTGAATCCTATTCCAGTATGATCGAGAACCTCCAGATGATTAGCCATGCCGTGACAGAGCATTTGGACCTTTTTCACAAGAGAGGATGGGATGTAGCCATTGACAACGGTGATGCCCTTACAGAAAGCTTGCCATGGAAAGGAGTAAGACTGATTGGATGAAGACAGCGGGAAAGCAGAGATTCAGAGGAACGAAAGCATCTCTATACGCTTATCTGAAATTCTCACCAATGATATGCATAAGTATTTTTATCTTTACTTTCTGTTTATTTATTATTATTATTCGAAAACTCTATAACCATTTGATATCCGCCTGACTGAGATTTACAAGGTGACCATAGCTTGCTTCATACCAACAATCTCCGTGGGATCGACCCTTACTCACGTAAGGTTATATTACTTGGACGACCCAGTGCACTTGCTGGTTAGTTGTGCGAAGTTGTGAAGTTATGTTTGGACCATGATATTGTGCACCAGTTTGTTGGCGCCATTGCCAGGGAGAGAATGAACAACAAATTTTACAACCTCTGAGTAACAATTTCGCATACCAAGTTTTTGGCACCGCTGCTGGGGACTGTTCGAGTTTGGACAACTGACAGTTCATCTTGTTGCTCCGATTAGGTAATTTTTTTTTTGTTTTATTTCCAAAAATTTTTCAAAAATCTTTAAAAAATTCCTCATCTGTTTTCGAAAATTATTCTAAATTTTTAAGAATGAATTCTAGCGTTTCATGAAGCATGTTGAAGCCTGGCTGGCTGTAAAGCCATGTTTAATTCTTTTGGATAGGGGCTTCCAACCATCAGCATAGAGGCAAGTTAATTTGGATATCAGCTGTTGCATGCCTGATTTATATCCTAAAGCTGACTGGCTATTAAGCCATGTCCAACCCTTTGATTGGAGCTTTGGGCTAATATTGAAAGATTCCTGGAATTCTTCTTAAAAATTTTGGAATCCTTATTTTTCTTTTTCACATTAATTTTCAAAAAAAAAAATTTAATAAAATCATAAAAAAATAAAAAAATATTTTGTGTTTCTTGTTTGAGTCTTGAGTCAATTTCAAGTTTGGTGTCAATTGCATTTTTTTTCTAAAAATTTATGCATTTTTCGAAAATTCATGCATTCATAGTGTTCTTCATGATCTTCAAGTTGTTCTTGGTAAGTCTTCTTGTTTGATCTTGATGTTTTCTTATCTTGTGTCTTTTCTTGTTTTTCATATGCATTCTTGAATTCTTAGTGTCTAAGCATTAAAGATTTCTAAGTTTGGTGTCTTGCATGTTTTCTTTGCATCAAAAATTTTTCAAAAATATGTTCTTAATGTTCATCATGATCTTCAAAGTGTTCTTGGTGTTCATCTTGACATTCATAGTGTTCTTGCATTCATCACATGTTTTGATCCAAAATTTTCATGCATTGAGTCTTTTTCATGTTTTTCTCTCTCATCATTAAAAATTCAAAAAATCAAAAAAAATATCTTCCCCTTTTTCTCTCTTAAATTTCGAAAATTTGGATTGACTTTTTCAAAAATTTTTAAAATCTAGTTGTTTTTATAAGTCAAATCAAATTTTCAATTTAAAAATCTTATCTTTTTCAAAATCTTTTTCAAAAATCAAATCTTTTTCATTTTTCTCAATTATTTTCGAAAATTTAAAAAATCTTTTTCAAAAATCTTTTTCTTAATTTTATATCATATTTTCGAAAATATCATCAACAATTAATGTTTTGATTCAAAAATTTCAAGTTTGTTACTTACTTGTTAAGAAAGATTCAAACTTTAAGTCCTAGAATCATATCTTATGATTTCTTGTGAATCAAGTCATTAATTGTGATTTTAAAAATCAAATCTTTTTCAAAACTAATATCAATCATATCTTTTCAAAATTATTTTTTTATCTTACCTTTTTCAAAATCATATCATTTTAATCATACCTTTTCATATCATATCTTTTTCAAATATCTTTTCTAACTTCTTATCTTCTTATCTTTTCAAAATTGATTTTCAAATCTTTTTCAACTAACTAACTAACTTTTTATTTATTTCTTATCTTTTTCAAAACCACCTAACTAATTTTCCCTCTCTAATTTTCGAAAATTATCTCCCTCCTTTTTCAAAATTCTTTTAATTAACTAATTGTTTCAAATTTTGATTTTAATTTTATTCCCCCTTTAATTTTCGAAAATCACTAACTCTTTTTCAAAAATTATTTTCGAAAACTTGTCTCCCTCATCTCCTTCTATTTATTTATTCATCTACTAACACTTCATCTCACCCAAATTCGAACCCCCTCTTCCATCTGTGTTCGAATTTTCTCTTCTTCCCTTCTTTACATTACATTCTTTTCTTCTTCTACTCACACAGGAGAACCTCTATACCTGGGTAAAAAGGATCCCTATTATTATTATTTTTCTGTTCCCTCTTTTTCATATGAGCAGGAGCAAGGACAAGAACATTCTTGTTGAAGCAGACCCTGAACCTGAAAGGACTCTGAAGAGGAAACTATGAGAAGCTAAAATACAACAATCCAGAGATAACCTTACAGGAATTTTCGAAACAGGAAGAGGAGATGGCAGCCGAAAATAATAATAATGCAAGGAGGATGCTTGGTGACTTTACCGCACCTAATTCCAATTTACATGGAAGAAGCATCTCCATCCCTACCATTGGAGCAAACAACTTTGAGCTGAAACCTCAATTAGTTTCTCTGATGCAGCAGAACTGCAAGTTTCATGGACTTCCATCTGAAGATCCTTTTCAGTTCTTAACTGAATTCTTGCAGGTCTGTGATACTGTTAAGACTACTGGAGTAGATCCTGAAGTCTACAAGCTCATGCTTTTCCCTTTTGCTGTGAGAGACAGAGCTAGAATATGATTAGACTCTCAAACTAAGTGATACGTTACCTCAAACCTCGGCCGCCCGAGAAACTCGGCACGTGAGCAGCTAAGATCGGCCTCACGTCAGCTCCCGATAAGCTCGGCACGAAGGCAGATAAGCTCGGCCTCACCCATTCGAAAAAATAGGAAACGTGCTCAAACAAACTGAATCACCAAAACTGAATATTATAACCAACCTACAAACTAGGACTTATCCAGCAACGGGTAAAAATAACTCCTATAAAACCGAGCTAATATCCTTGGTTAGGTCTCAGGTTCTATCACTCTCACTCTTCTACTCTTTACTCTTAACTCCCTCACTGAGAATCATTACTGACTTGAGCGTCGGAGTATCTTGTGCAGGTATTCCCGCCGCGGTGTTTGACTTATCGGCCGACGTAAAGCTCTTCCTCTTCGGTGTTAACTCACTCAGAAGCACTTAAGCTCGGCCTCCCTAGTGTTCGGACGAACCACTTGGTGCCCACCGTGGGGCCGAAATACATCTAACCCCACTTTTTCCTTTTTTTAGTCTTTTGCTCTTTTTTGCAGGATTCTCAATCCTCGAACATTGCTGACAAAGAAAGTCCACAACTCACACAAGCTGAGCTTCTAGCCCAAATCGCTGAACTTCAGGCAGAAGTGCGGAGAATAGCCGAGCTATCAATGCAGAACAATGGAGAAAGCTCCAAAAGCTCGACTCAAGGCAACACAGATCCCTTAAACATCACTCCGCAAAAGGAGAAGCTTACCCTCGACAACCCTTTCTCCGACGAAATCACCAAGTTCCAGATGCCGAAAAATTTTGTATTACCTACAGCGCTGGAACCGTACAAGGGGTTCGGTGATCCCCGAGCTCACATCAAAAAGTTCCAATCCATGATGTTCTTTAACGGCGCTAACAATGAGCCTGTGCTTTGCCGGGCTTTTCCTACTTATCTTGATGGTGCTGCATTATTGTGGTTTTCTAAACTATCTGCAGGTTCGATTTCCTACTTTGAAGAATTGGCGAGATCTTTTATCGACTATTTCGCATCATCAAGGATATACGTTCACGGATCGGACTACCTCGGCACAATCAAACAAAGACAACACGAAGGTCTAAAAGACTACATGACCCGATTTGCCGAAGCCACTATGGAGATTCCAGACTTAGACCCCGCAGTCCACTTACATGCAATCAAGACCGGCCTCCGACCCAGAAAATTTCGAGAAACAATTGCAATAACCAAACCAAAGTCACTTGAGGAGTTTAGAGAGAGGGCCACGGGCCAGATGGAAATAGAAGAGCTTAGACAAGCTCAGCGGATCAATAAACCAACTCAATCAAAAGAAGATGACCAGGAGGATCTTTGTGAATCAATAAATTGATCGGCAAGAGACTTATACCCTTCAAGCACTACTAGGCAAAGAACTATGGCTCGAAGATGTACTCTTTTTTCCACTCACACGACTTTTTCCTACATCGGATTTTGCTTGGAAAGCTTTTTAATGAGGCACTTTCATCCTATATCTTTTATATTAAGAGGGTAATTCTCAATAAAGAGTATATTATTTTTAACTTCATCATTCTTTATTTTTATCTATGCCTTTAGTTCAGCTATTGTTTACGCTCTACACATATTATGGCAAACTAATATTAAAGTCGGCATACAAAAACAAACCGACAGTTATAAGTCGGAACCAATCTAACAAATCAGCAACCATAAGTCGGAGTCAATACAACAAGCCAACACCTATAAGTTGGAATCAATCCAAACAAACCGACACCTATAAGTCGGAATCACTCCAAACAAACTGATGATTATAAGTTTGAATCAATCAAAGCAAACCGACACCTATAAGTCGGCGCCATTCCAACAAACAATCATCTATAAGCTTGTTCAAAAATATATTGAAATAAGCAACCCATTTTCCCATGACAAACTTGTCAAATTTTATTTTCAAGATTATCAGGTTGATCTTGGGGGCTAATCCTCATATCTTCGAATTATAACACAACCGCATCTCTTCTATATCCTGCCGAGTTATACCTCAAAAGCTCAACCTGCTTCTCTTAAAAATAAACAGGTCAAGCTTGGAGGCTATGATCTGGTCACTATAACTCGGCGAATACAAACTATAATTCGGAGATTAGGTCTAATCTATCCTTATAAGTTGGCCACGTAAGCTATAGATCGGCCACTTGAAAATTCAAAGCAGAGTAGTTCGTGATCCATCCGTATAAGTCGGCCGCATGTGCTATAACTCGGCCATGTGCAGCAAATTCAAAAAGAGAACGGTTACTTGTTGAGAACCCTAAAAAGACCTTTTCAAAGAAGTCACAAAATGATTCTCTGCGAGATTCTCGGACCGTATCCATGCCTCATGGTACATAACGTATACCTCGGCTATCATAACAAACGTGTACCTCAGCACAAAACAAAATCAAATAATAACAACCCGCAAAATCCGGACGAGCTATGTAAAGCTCGGAACCACAACGAACAAGTCAAACGTTATCCTTATGGATAACTTCGGCAAACCCGGAGAATCCCGAAACTAACTCCAACTAAGCAACCTCAAACGCCTATATAAACAGATGTAAGGAATGTACATGACAACAACTCCGCGACTGAGGCTTGCGATATCATTTCGAAAGCTCGCCTTAGTCCTGTCCAAACCAAGGCAAGCTTGGGGGCTATGATACGTTACCTCAAACCTCGGCCGCCCGAGAAACTCGGCACGTGAGCAGCTAAGATCGGCCTCACGTCAGCTCCCGATAAGCTCGGCATGAAGGCAGATAAGCTCGGCCTCACCCATTCGAAGAAATAGGAAACGTGCTCAAACAAACTTAATCACCAAAACTGAATATTATAACCAACCTACAAACTAGGACTTATCCAGCAACGGGTAAAAACAACTCCTATAAAACCGAGCTAATATCCTCGGTTAGGTCTCAGGTTCTATCACTCTCACTCTTCTACTCTTTACTCTTAACTCACTCACTGAGAATCATTACTGACTTGAGCGTCGGAGTATCTTGTGCAGGTATTCCCGCCGCGGTGTTTGACTTATCGGCCGACGTAAAGCTCTTCCTCTTCAGTGTTAACTCACTCGAAAGTACTTAAGCTCGGCCTGCCTAGTGTTCGGACGAACCACTAAGGATAGCCTGAACTCTTGGGATAAGCTGGTCAAGGCTTTCTTAGCCAAGTTCTTTCCTCCTCAAAATCTGAGTAAGCTTAGAGTGGATGTTCAAACTTTCAGACAGAAAGAAGGTGAATCCCTCTATGAAGCTTGGGAGAGATACAAGGAACTGACCAAAAAGTGTCCTTCTGACATGCTTTTAGAATGGACCATCCTGGATATATTCTATGATGGTCTGTCTGAATTAGCTAAGATGTCATTGGATACTTCTGCAGGTGGATCCATTCACCTAAAGAAAACGCCTGTAGAAGCTCAAGAACTCATTGACATGGTTGCTAATAACCAGTTCATGTACACTTCTGAAAGGAATCCTGTGAATAATGGGACGCCTATGAGGAAGGGAGTTCTTGAAATTGATACTCTGAATGCCATATTGGCTCAAAATAAAATATTGACTCAGCAAGTCAATATGATTTCTCAGAGTCTAAATGGAATGCAAGCTGCATCCAACAGTACTCAAGAGGCATCTTCTGAAGAAGAAGCTTATGATCCTGAGAACCCTGCAATAGCAAAGGTAAATTACATGGGTGAACCCTATGGGAACACTTATAATCCCTCATGGAGAAATCACCCAAATCTCTCATGGAAGGATCAACAAAAGCCTCAACAAGGCTTTAATAATGGTGAAAGAAACATGTTTAGCAATAGCAAGCCTTTTCCATCATCCACTCAGCAACAGACAGAGAACTCTGAATAAAATACCTCTGATTTAGCAACCTTAGTCTCTGATCTATCTAAGGCCACTCTGAGTTTCATGAATGAAACAAGGTCCTCCATTAGAAATTTGGAGGCACAAGTGGGCCAGCTGAGTAAAAGGATCACTGAAATCCCTCCTAGTAATCTCCCAAGCAATACAGAAGAAAATCCAAAAAGAGAGTGCAAGGCCATTGAATTGACCATCATGGCCGAATCCAAGGAGGAGGGGGAGGACGTGAATCCCAGTGAGGAAGACCTCCTGGGTCGTCCAGTGATCAATAAGGAGTTTCCCTCTGAGGAACCAAAGGAATCTAAGACTCATCTAGAGACCATAGAGATTCCATTGAACCTCCTTATGACATTCATGAGCTCTGAAGAGTATTCTTCTTCTGAAGAGAACGAAGATGTTACTGAAGAGCAAGTTGCCAAGTTCCTTGGTGCAATCATGAAGCTGAATGCCAATTTATTTGGTAATGAGACTTGAGGAGATGAACCTCCCCTGTTCACCAATGAACTAAATGCATTGGATCAACTGAGATTGCCTCAGAAGAAACAGGATCCTGGAAAGTTCCTAATACCTTGTACCATAGGCACCATGACCTTTGAGAAGGCTCTATGTGACCTTGGGTCAGGAATAAACCTCATGCCACTCTCTGTAATGGAGAAACTGGGAATCTTTGAGGTACAAGCTGCTAAAATCTCATTAGAGATGGCCGATAATTCCAGAAAATAGGCTTATGGACAAGTAGAGGACATGTTAGTAAAGGTAGCAGGCCTTTACATCCCTGCTGATTTCATAATCCTGGATACTGGGAAGGATGAGGATGAATCCATCATCCTTGGAAGACCCTTCCTAGCCACAGCAAGAGCTGTGATTGCTGTTAACAGAGGTGAACTAGTCCTTCAATTGAATGAGAACTCCCTTGAGTTTAAAACTCAAGGACATCCTTATGTAAACATGGAAAAGAGGCACAGTAAGCTTCTCTCAAAACAGAGCCAACTAGAGTCCCCACAGTCAAACTCTAAGTTTTATGTTGGGAGGCCACAACCAAACTCTAAGTTTGGTGTTGAACTCCCATATCCAAACTCTAAGTTTAGTGTTGGTGAGTCTCAACAATGCTCTGAACATCTGTGAGGCTCCATGAGAGCCCACTGTCAAGCTATTGACATTAAAGAAGCGCTTGTTGGGAGGCAACCCAATTTTTATTTAATTATATTTTTTATTAGTTATATGTCTTCATAGGTTCATGATCATGTGGAGTCACAAAAACAACTGAAAAAAATTGAAGAAAAATCAAAAACAGCAGAAGAAAAATCACACCCTGGAGGAAGGACTTACTGGCGTTTAAACGTCAGTAAGGAGCATCTGGCTGGCGTTCAACGCCAGAAATATGCTACATCTGGGCGTTGAACGCCCAGAACAAGCATCAGTTCGGCGTTTAAACGCCAGAATTGCATGCAAAGGCCCTATAGATGCCAATCATTCTGAACCTCAATGGATAAAGTGAGATACCAAAACTATTCAAGAGGCAAAAAGCTACAAGTCCCGCTCATCTGATTGGAGCTATGTTTCAATGATAGTTTGGAATTTATAGTATATTCTCTTCTTTTTATCCTACTTGATTTTCAATTGCTTAGGGACAAGCAACAATTTAAGTTTGGTGTTGTGATGAGCGGATAATTTATACGCTTTTTGGCATTGTTTTTAGTATGATTTTAGTAGGATCTAGTTACTTTTATGGATGTTTTTATTAATTTTTATGTTAAATTCACATTTCTGGACTTTACTATGATTTTGTGTGTTTTTCTGTGATTTCAGGTATTTTCTGGCTGAAATTGAGGGACTTGAGCAAAAGTCAGATTCAGAGGTTGAAGAAGGACTGCTGATGCTGTTGGATTCTGACCTCCCTGCACTCAAAGTGGATTTTCTGGAGCTACAGAACTCAAAATGGCACACTTCTAATTGCGTTGGAAAGTAGACATCCAGGGCTTTCCAGCAATATATAATAGTCCATATTTGCCCGAGTTTAGACGATGCAAAAGGGCGTTGAACGCCAGTTCTACGCTGCAGTCTGGAGTTAAACGCCAGAAACACGTCACGAACCAGAGTTGAATGCCAAAAACACATTACAACTTGGCGTTCAATTCCAAAAGAAGCCTCTGCACGTGTAAACTTCAACTTCAGCCCACTCACACACCAAGTGGGCCACGGAAGTAATTTATTCATTAATTACTTACTTTTGTAAACCCTAGTAGCTAGTCTAGTATAAATAGGACTTTTTACTATTGTATTTACATCTTTGGATTATCTTTTGATCTATTGATCACGTTTGGGGGCTGGCCATTCGGCCATGCCTGAACCTTCATCACTTATGTATTTTCAACGGTAGAGTTTCTACACACCATAGATTAAGGTGTGGAGCTTTGCTGTTCCTCAAAGATTAATGCAAAGTACTACTGTTTTTCTATTCAATTCAACTTATTCCACTTCTAAGATATCCATTTGCACTTCAACATGAATGTGATTATCGTGACAGTCATCATTATTCCATATGAACACGTGCCTGACAACCACTTCCGTTCTACCTTAGATTGAATGAATATCTCTTGGATTCCTTAATCAGAATCTTCGTGGTATAAGTTAGAACCCATGGATGGCCATTCCTGAGATCCAAAAAGTCTAAACCTTGTCTGTGGTATTCCGAGTAGGATCTGGGAAGGGATGGCTGTGACGAACTTTAAACTCGCGAGTGCTGGGCGTAGTGACAGACGCAAAAGGAGGGTGAATCCTATTCCAGTATGATCGAGAACCTCCAGATGATTAGCCATGCCGTGACAGAGCATTTGGACCTTTTTCACAAGAGAGGATGGGATGTAGCCATTGACAACGGTGATGCCCTTACAGAAAGCTTGCCATGGAAAGGAGTAAGACTGATTGGATGAAGACAGCGGGAAAGCAGAGATTCAGAGGAACGAAGCATCTCTATACGCTTATCTGAAATTCTCACCAATGATATGCATAAGTATTTTTATCTTTACTTTCTGTTTATTTATTATTATTATTCGAAAACTCTATAACCATTTGATATCCGCCTGACTGAGATTTAGAAGGTAACCATAGCTTGCTTCATACCAATAATCTCCGTGGGATCGACCCTTACTCACGTAAGGTTTTATTACTTGGACGACCCAGTGCACTTGCTGGTTAGTTGTGCGAAGTTGTGTCGGTGGTAATACTGAAAAACAAAATGCTTAGGGTCACGGCCAAGACTCATAAGGTAGCTGTGTTCAAGAATCAACATACTTAACTAGGAGAATCAATAACACTATCTGGATTCTGAGTTCCCATAGAAGCCAATCATTCTGAACTTCAAAGGATAAAGTGAGATGCCAAAACTGTTCAAAAGCAAAAAGCTAATAGCCCCGCTCATCTAATTAATACTGATCTTCATAGATGTTTTTGGAATTCATTGTATATTCTCTTCTCTTTATCCTATTTGATTTTTAGTTGCTTGGGGACAAGCAACAATTTAAGTTTGGTGTTGTGATGAGTGGATAATTTATACGCTTTTTGGCATTATTTTTAGTATGTTTTTAGTATATTTTAGTCAGTTTTTATTATGTTTTTATTAGTTTTTAAATAAAAAATCACTCTTCTGGACTTTACTATGAGTTTGTGTGTTTTTCTGTGATTTCAGGTATTTTCTGGCTGAAAGTGAGGAACCTGAGCAAAAATCTGATTCAGAGGCTGAAAAAGGACTGCAGATGCTGTTGGATTCTGACCTCCCTGCACTCGAAGTGGATTTTCTGGAGCTACAGAAGCCCAATTGGCCCGCTCTTAATTGCGTTGGAAAGTAGACATCCTAGAGTTTCCAGTAATATATAATAGTCCATAATTTTCTCGAGATTTGATGGCCCAAACAGGCATTCCAAGTCAGCTCAAGAATTCTGGAATCAAAACGGCAGAACTGGCACAAAAGCTGGAGTTAAACGCCCAAACTGGCACAAAAGCTGGCGTTTAACTCCAAGAAAAGTCTCTACATATGAAAGCTTCAATGCTCAGTCCAAGCACACACCAAGTGGGCCCGGAAGAAGATTTCTGCATTAATTACTTATTTCTGTAAATCCTAGGCTACTAGTTCTCTATAAATAGGACCTTTTGCTATTGTATTTTCATCTTGGTTCTTCAGGTTCCCTCTCTGGGGCCGAAGCCAATGACCACCATTATCACTTTTGTATTTTCAACGGTGGAGTTTCTACACACCATAGATTAAGGTGTGGAGCTCTGCTGTTCTTCATGAATTAATACAAGTACTATTGTTTTTCTATTCAACTCAAGTCTATTTCTTCTCCAAGATATTCATTCGCACCCAAGAACATGATGAATGTGATGATTATGTGACACTCATCACCATTCTCACCTATGAACGCGTGACTGACAACCACTTCCGTTCTACATGCAAACAAGCTTGAATGTATATCTCTTGAGTTTCTAATCTAAGATTAGAACCTTCGTGGTATAGGCTAGAATTATTGGCGGCCATTCCTGAGATCCAGAACGTCTAAACCTTGTCTGTGGTATTCTGAGTAGGATCTAGGAAGAGATGACTGTGACGAGCTTCAAACTCGCGAGTGTTGGGCATGTGACAGACGCAAAAGGATCAATGGATCCTATTCCAACATGATCGAGAATCGACAGATGATTAGTCGTGCGGTGACAGCGTGCGTAGAACATTTTCACTAAGAGGACAGGAAGTAACCATTGACAACGGTGATGCCCAACATAAAGCTTGCCATGGAAAGAAGTATGAATGATTGGAAGAAGGCAATACGAAAGCAGAGGTTCAAAAGGAACAAAGCATCTTCATACGCTTATCTGAAATTCCTACCAATGAATTACATAAGTATCTCTATCTTTACTTTATGTTTTATTTATCTTTTAATTATCAATCCTCCATAACCATTTGAATCCGCCTGACTGATATTTACAAGATGACCATAGCTTGCTTCAAGCCGACAGTCTCCGTGGGATTGACCCTTACTCATGTAAGGTATTACTTTGACGACCCAGTGCACTTGCTGGTTAGTTGTGCGGAATTGTGACAAAGTGTGATTCACGTTTGAGAGCTCCAAGTCTTTGGCACCATTGTTGATGATCAAAATTTCATGCACCACATACTAAGAGAACATAAATACAATTCATGTCATGTTACTCTTAGAGCCTTGAACAAATCTTTTTTACACCACATGGCCACAAACTAAGTTTGGTATCACCAATGCTGCATACATAAACAATTAGCTAGTCAGTTGATTTGCATTCATGAATAGCACGTAGTTATTTAGAAACAAAAACTTTAAAAAAGTAGTTATTCTTTCCCTTTAAAATTTTGCCGCCATTATCCAAAAAAGTTATTAATTACATTCTTTTTTTAGGAGAAATGAAAGGAAGATTGGAAGGAATTGATGGGATAATTGAAGAAGAAGGGTTCGGCCACTTCACAAAGGGGGACTATACACATGTCTTCAAAGGGAATACATTGGGAAGTGTTGCCATGCAACATTGGAAGAACAACACCCTTGGAAATCGAACCAACCCCATCATAAAGTTGATGATCCTTGTGCTCATCCCATGCTAAACCCCATCCATTCATCACACGCCTACACAATCAATCCACACCTTTCATTTACTCACCACTTCTCTATATAAGTGGTTCTTATTCCGTACCCCCTTCACATTCCAATTCCCATTCTTTGTACTTCTCACTTTCGGAACCCAACACCTCTTACACCATCAAAGACACTCTCACCCACTCCCTCAATTACACCTTACCCTAACGAGGCCGAATTCCATCAGTCATCCACACCCTTCAACACCTTCATATATCAAAAGTTACCCATGGCATCATTAAGCTCCAAAAGGCGAAAGGGAAAGACACTAGTGGAGAGCATTCCTTTTGACGAAGGAAGATTCATGACCGCTTTCCATGAGCTTCAATTCGAACGTATCAAGCACAAGAAAGTACTGCCAGAGCTGACGTTCCAATTCAACTATGATGAGTGCCCGCAGATTGGAAAGAAGATTGAATAGAGGGGTTGGCAAGAACTCACGAACCCGAAAACAAAAATAAATACAAATCTCATTAAAGAGTTCTATGCCAATGTGGCCAGAGAAGACAATACCAAGGCTCCTACCTTCAAAAGTTACGTGAGAGGAACATAGGTGGATTTCAGTCCCAATGCTATAATAAGGACTCTTCGTCTGAGATCACAACCCTCTGATAAGCCAAGTTATCAAGCAAGAATAAGTAATGGCCCCGACAATAATGAGCTTGAAGAAATTATGAATGACACGTGTGTCATAGGAGCAGATTAGGAGAGGTATTCAAATAAGAGGCCACGGTTCATCAGAAGAGGAGACTTTATCCCGAAAGCCAAGGGATGGTTTGAGCTTGTGAGAAGATCTATCCTCCCAGCCTCAAACAATTCTGAGGTCAACATTGCTTGAGCTACCATGCTACATTACATTTTGAGCGGTGGAGACATCAATGTACATGAAATTATAGCTGAGGGAATCCAAGAGGCAACCGAAAAGAGTAATCCGAGTGCTCGGCTTTTGTACCCCAGCACCATTATGAGACTATGTAAGAGAGCCAAGGAGGTCTTCGAAGACAGCAATCCACATTGGGTAAACCCTGGGAGGTTAGTTACGCTCCTGCGTATAACTTATGTGGCACCCGCCCAACAACAAAGAAGGCCTCAAATAGGGAAAAGAACATCACAAGAAGGACCTCACCAAGAAGAATTTCATCAAGAAGAATACCAGCAAGAAGAGTACTATGATCCAACCAATATAAATCAGGGCCACATTCAAGGAGCCATTGAGGACTTGGCAAGGAGATATATGGAAGGGCAAGAGCAACAACTACACCTTCAATCCCAACGAATGGATTGTCAGGAAGAACTACTTGCTAACTTGATGAATCAACAAGGAGAGTGGTAGAAAAAACAAATGGAGCAGCAACAGGAACACTATTCCCAGCTCACTCAGGCCATCAATCAAGTGACTGAAAGGCAAGAACGTCAAGATAAACACCTTCAAGAACTCAACCAGCGTCAGCTAGCTCAGACGAAAGCATTCAACGAGTTTAGCGTGCTTAATGAAGGACGACAACTACATAGGGAAGAATTCAACATAAACACTAAAGCCAAGTTGAACTATATAACTGGGCATATGCATAATTTACACTCTGAAATCCCCTGATATGATACAGTTCAAAAGGATCTAACAGAACAAGAGGAAAGGAAGGTGAAACAACAGAAGGAAACATTGAAAAAGAAGATGGAAGATGCTGGCTTTTGGAAAAAGTTGATTGGAAAAAGCAAGGAAAATGGGGGTTCAAGCACTCAAGAAGGACATAAAGAGGACAAACAAGAGAGAGAGCATGGGTAGCCCCATGAGTAAAAGGTGGTGGAGTTCCCTCTTCGTTTTATCTTTTTCAAGTCTAAATAAGGAAAATCATGTATGAAATAGAACATGCTTCCATAGTAGCTTAGGAACTTTCAATTCTATCTTTAACGTTTTCAATTGTTAAGTCTATGTGTGCTAGCCCAAGTTACCTGTTTTCATTTTCATCCTACTTACTTGTTTGCTTGCCCTTTAAATTTAATGAAAGAGAATGCTATGAAAAGAAAAACCAGAGTAGGGTTCATATTGTGGAGTAAGTTCTCAAGGTTTGTGGTGTGATAATAGGTTAGCTAAGTTGGTTCACCTATATGGTATGAGGGCACTTATGTGTACTGAAGAACAAGCTTGAAGCACATTCTATAAGACCAGTTAAACAACAAGATCCTAATAAAGAAAAAGAAAAGAACAATAAGAGTTGAAAAAGAAAGAAAAGTAATAAGAAATAAGGCTAGGCACCAAGGGTTTGAATCTTGAGGGATGTGTCTGTGGTGCTCTTGTACCAAGGATCTGCTTGGATGAATAAGTTCTTAGGAGTGCTTCATCACTTGGTAACTTGGGTTAACTAACCTGGGATTATCAACTGAAAATCCACTATCAAGAGCAACCTTGTTACAGAATATTTAGTAACCCAAAGAGGTGCTGAACACCAATACCTCAAGGAAAGAAAATAACAAACCATGTGCCTGTGGTGTGCATGTATGGGGGAGAGAGACTTGAGGGAGTAAGTTCTTAGGGGTGTTTCAACACCTAGCACCTTGAACCAACTGGCTCGGGAGTGTTGGCTGAAAGCTTATCTTAAGGAGTTGCCCCTCACAAAGCACTTAGCCTAAGAAATGCAATAAACCCTGAAAAGAAAGGAGGATCAAAGAATAAGGATCTCATAGGATGCAATCAAGCAAGTATTCAAAAGCATGATAAGGACCTGGAAACCAGTAAAGGAATGAACCTAAGTTGCTATGCATGAAACCCCATAAACCAAGAGCTTTGCTTCTATAATAAGAACTTATTTCTCTTTTTCTTTCATTCATCATTCTTATGTTTCAGTACTTGCTTAGGGACAAGCAAGTTTTAAGTTTGGTGTTGTGATGCCAGGGCATTTTGGCCAGTTCCACTGACCTTTTCTTTACTGTTTTAGGGTATTTTCATGCATTTTCTTAGTAAATAAGCAAGTTTTGGGTAGATATTCACTTACATCTTGACTCAAGCAAACATTGTGAACTTTACATGATTTCATGAGAATTATGCATGAATTGAATGACAAATTGGATAATGCATGATCTCATGACTTAGAATAGAGCTTTGATGCACTTTAATTGCTTGATTTCAGGACAAAGGAAGCAAGGAAGAACCACGTTAGTAGCCACGTTAGTCTAATTAACGTGACCACTAATGTGGAATGGGGGCTAGCTTGCAACGTTAATGAGAAAAGTGATCGCCAATAACGCCTTCAAAAGCCATTATAGCCCACGTTAGTTGCCACGTTAATTACATTAACGTGGAAGCTAACGTGGAGGAGAAGTGAAGCTCCAACGTTAGTGGTAAAAGTGAATACCACTAACGTTGGAAAAAGGGGCACACTTGGCCACGTTAAGAGTCATGTTAATTACATTAACGTGAACTCTAATGTGGAAGGAACAAGGAATTACCAACATTAGTGACACTCACCTTTGTCACTAACGTTGGATTAAGCCACTATTGCCCACGTTAGTTGCCACGTTAATTACATTAACGTGAACTCTAACGTGGGAAAAAGGGGCAATAAGCAACGTTATTGGAAAAGGTGAATGCCAATAACGTTTGCGAAGGACCAAGAGGCAACGTTAGTGGTCACGTTAGTGCCACTAACGTTGAAGTTAACGTGGATCATTTTTGGCTTGGAACGTTAGTGAAAAAGGTGATTGTCACTAATGTTCTCGAACCCATATTTTCACTTAACGTTAACACCACTAACGTCCTAACTAGCACCCATGCCTAACTCACACTTTTTCTGCAAGCAAAGCTGAGCCCACTGAAGACTGCAACTGCTTCAACTAAAGATCCAAAGGCCCATATCCATGACTTGAAGAGCCAACTAGAAGATTAGAAGAGTAGTATATATAGGAGTAGTTTTGAACTAGTAAGGGAGCTTTTGGCATTTTGGAGAACTACACTCTGTATGTTTTACTTTCTCTGCAATTTCTAGTTTTAGTTTCTATAATGTACTTTTCATCTATGCTTTCCATTCCCAGAGCTATGAACAACTAAACTCCCTTCATTGGGTTAGGGAGCTCTGTTGTAATTTGATGGATCAATAATAGTTTTCATTATTATTCTTCTTTCTTTTCTCTTGATTTTACTAGAAAGCTTTCAATCTTCATCCAATTGGGTAGTTGTCTTGGAAAAGAAGCTATTCATACTTAGATCTCTTTGAAATCTTGGAAGAGGAATGAAGAGATCATGCTAGAAATGCTTTTTTATGTTGGACCAAATTGGGGTTTGGATGGACATAGTGACATATAATCCTACCAACACTTTGATTTGGGAATACATGTTGTATAATCAGTGACCATACTTCATCTCTTCTCATGAGCAATTAGACCAAGGAATTGACTATTGATCAAGATTTGAGAGATTGAATTACCAAGGAATTGGAATTCAATCACTTAAGATTGCCAAGGAGATCAATGAATGCATTGATTGAGGAAGAGATGAGAATGAACTTGATCCAGAGAATACAACATCTCCTGAGACCAATGAATCCCCCATTTCTAATCTTACCCATTCTCTTTACTTTCTGCCATTTACTTTTATGTTCATTTCCCCAAATCCCCATTTAAGATTCTGCAATTTATTTTTCGCCATTTACATTTTGTTCTTTGTTTCCAGCATTTACACTTTCTGTTATTTACTTTCCCACTATTTATGTTTCTGCAAATCTCAACTCAATTTCTGTGTAGCTCAACTAGAACATTCCTCTGACTAAAGTTGCTTGACCAATTAATCCCTGTGGGATTCGACCTCACTCTATTGTGAGTTTTTACTTGACGACAAATCGGTATACTTACCGAGGGAAACTTGTTGAGAGACAAGTTTCCGTGCATCAGCTGTTGTCTCATGACCAGCAACAAGCATTGTCATTAAATCATCCCTCAACTGTCAAAGTGGAGAGAGAAGTAAGAAGTAAACAAAGCATACTATTAACCATGTAATTTTACCCTCAACTGTATAATATTATATATATTAATAATTGTTAATATATGCTCTTAATTAGTCCAAAAAGCTGGCTGCTGTGTACCTTTATATATAACGTCATCTCACCTAACCTCCCATTTTACCTTAAGCCAGGGATTCCTACAAATTTTTTGTCTTTGCAACTTTCCTAAATTAATGGTCAGTAACTTGCTTGCTTCTTTTTTCATGAATTGCATTGCAGCATTAATAGCACACTAACTAAGAATCTAGATAGATACTCAAAATAGTGCCATAAATGTTTATTACAGGGTACTCTTCTTCTTTTGCTGATGATTCAACCCTGCTACTTCACATAGCTGCAACAATCACATACACATTTTGCAACGTCAATTTGGTAAAACACTTTTTTTAGAAAGTCATACACAACTATATTGTTACTAAAACAAAAAAGAGATAGTTGTATCATCACACTATCACCATTGAAGCAAAACATAAACAAATGAAATCACTAGTAACTAAAATGTGTGTATTTATGTATATAAATGAAGATGCATGCCTTTTATTGCTGTCTCTTGAGTCTTGCATTTTCTTCCAGCAAGTGATCCACTTTAAGCTGCAACTCGCTCGTATATGTCTGAAATAATACACAGTAAAACCAAAAAAATGAACACTTGAAGCAAAAAAACAAAAGAAAAGAACAAAAGAAAAAATTGTACCTCTTGAAAGCTTTGTGAAGTTACTCATCTGCAACAGAACAAAAACAATCAAGGATGATATGACTACAACTTCCATCAAAGCTTTTTTATTTTTTATACAATGATATATTAAAGATCCTAGTTCAGTTCATGGAAACCTTTACAAAGTAGGAACATATCCTCACCTCAATAACTCGAAACAATCATGAGAATTAGTTTTATAAGATTTGATACCTTCGACCGCACTATCGTAGCTTCAATCGAAGCTTCCAAAGTCTTTCGCTCGCTCGCCTTACAGATCTACTCAGGCAGCGCCACCGAGTCCGTGCCCAAATCACTCTCTGAGTGCCTCAAGCCGCTGGAACAAAAGCAGAACCAACAGCAGCACCCGCCATGGAAGACGACACAACAGCGGAAGATCTAAGCATTACTATCCTGAGAGGCGAGAGCTCCACGAATTGAGAAGCTCCACGATCACCTCGTCCTCATAACTCCACCGGTGATGCTTTGATAGAGGAAACATGATGGCAAAGGCAGTGATGAATCCATATTTGATGATGATTTTTGGTTGAAATTGAATGGATTTCATCATATAAACTTACACTTACTCCCTTAAATAGCATGCTTTTGAACTTTCCTCCTAGTTTGTGCTTGATTATGAAAATATACTCTTTTGTGCCTAATTTAATTAATTTTATCCCAGTTTCCTTCCATTCGATGTCTTGATATTGTTTGTGAGTGATTTCAGATGTATAAGGTAGGAATGACTTGGAGAGAATGAAAGAGGAGCATGCAAAGTGGAGGAAGCATGAAGAATCAAAGGAGAAGAGCATAGTGATGTATGCGTACGCACAGACCTGCGTGCATACACACAACCATCAGAGTAGAGCCACGCGTGCGAGTGAGCCACATCGTGCGCGTCGCGCGTCCATTCAAGCATCGCCTAGTGTGCGTGCGCACACGTCTGTGCGTATGCACAGGTGTCCTCACATGCCTTCATTAAAATTGCACGTAACTCACGATTTTGGTGAATTATAGGCCTATTTCTGAAGCAATTTAGCTCATAGTGAAGGAAAAATGAAGACCATAGGATAGCATAACATTAGGGTAGCTTAGGAGTAGTAGTAGGAAGCTTTAGTATAGTTTTTTCTTTAAGTTTTTCATCATCTCTATTAGGGTTTATACTAGGGTTTTTACATTCAAGTGACATTCCACTTTTGATCTTGGATTTTTCTAGCTTCCATTGTAAGTATCTCTTTGTTACTACTCTTTATAGCTACATTGTTCTTACTCTTTCTTATATTTGAAGTTATAGTTCAATTTTATTTCCCTTTTCGCAATTTCAATTTCTTGTTGATGAATTTGATGATTGATGACTGTTATATGCTTTCTTGAGTTGTTATTGTTGATTGAAATCATTTATTTCTTTTAGTTTCAAGCATTTTCTCATTTTTCCCATGTTTAGTGTTTTTGCCCACCAAGTGTTTGATAAAATGTCAATTATGATTTTGGGCTAGTTTTCTATCTCTTGGCATGGGAAAAGTGAGCAATTGGGTTCCTAGAGTTGGAATGTCCAATATTTAGTGTTAATTCTTGGATTGTTAATTGTTCTTGTTCCCACTAATGCTAATTTGTTGCTAAGGAAATTAGCAAGCAATTTAGGATTTGTGGGTTAAGAACACTTATGCTCATTTAACTTACTCTCCGATGTGAGGGTTAATCAAGTGAGATTAATCCATTCTAACTGTCATAGTTATGGTTCCAACAAGGATAGGACCCTTAGCTCATTCCAAGCCAAAATATCTTTTATGCTTTAAATCTTTCATACACATTTACATTAATCCCTTTTATACCTTACTCGTCTATATTGCATAGTTAGTTCATTAATTTCTTTATTAATTCATTTATCACAATTTTGCATGTTCTTTTATTGCTTTATATGTTTATCTCTTCATTGAAAACCCCATGAGCATCACAACCGGAATTGTACACTCATTGGTCTCAGGTGTCCTTGGGAGACGACCCGGGAACTAAACACTCCCGGAATTGAATTGGTTTTTAATAGTGACATCTCTCTGAATTCAAACTTTGATTGTGAGTCAATTGTGGGTTAGGATTATATTTACAATGCCAATTCTATTTTGAGAAAAATTCCCAACCTGCTTTGGCTCGTCCCATCAAGTTTTTGGCGCCGATGCCGGGGAATTCACTTTAAGTGCAATGAGTGCTATAATTTTGGTTGTTGTAAATATGTGAATAGTGTGAATACTTGATTTTTGTTTGCTACTTGGCACTAATTGGTAGATGGCACCTCTATCTAAGTAGTGGTAGTAACTAACATTCTTGTTTGTTTAGTTCTAGGTAAATGAAATTAGAGTATATATTCATTTGTCTATTGCTTCTATTAGTATTGTTGCGTTTTATTTTTCCTTTTCATCATGAGTTATCACCCTTTTGGCTTGGAGTCTAGTTGTTATCATGTTGTAGGGGGTAGCAATTCCAACATTGGTTCACATCGAGGTATGGGAGGCCAATTCGAGGGAGGGTCACAAGCAAGCAATTATTGGCAACAAGGACCTTTGCAAGGACCCTATGATCCTAATGTCTATCAACCTCTCACACCAAGTGAAACACATCATCATTACAATTTTTTCCATCCATATGTTCATACTCCATACCCTCTATGACAAATGCCTATGGTTAAAGCAAATTGAAATATGAATGTGCACCCATTTTCCAAATTTTTCAATAATTACCCAAAACAAAATTTTTCTCTACCAATACTTTCCAAAATTTCCTCCATACTTAAATGACACACACATCTCAATCTAAGCTAATCAAAGATGCAATTCAAGGTAATTCATGATTTTTTGCTTAAGGTTGTCATGTGCTAATAATTAGAAGAAAAGGGATTAAAAAGCTCAAAAGGGGTTAACAAGGGTAGATGCAAGGGTAAGGCTATATGGGTGAGTAAGCTTAATTTAAAGATGGTCTCAATCATGCTAAATGCATTCAAGACATCAAACATCAGAAATAAAGAATCAAGCAAAACCAAGAGAGCAATCATAGAAGGAGAAAAATCACACTATGAACAAAATTAGTGGTTAGAATGTGTAACCAATCATTAAAGCTCAAAAACTCACAAGGCATTTTGTTCTCTCTCTCTTTTATGTTCCAGAAAAATTCATTCAAGCAAGTTTTAAAAACAATTTTCCAAATCAATTCAATAGAATGCCCTTGAAACAAAATTCTTGAAAATTTTTATTGTTTTTCACCAAAGTTATTTCCTATATATGTATGTATGTATATTGTGATGGATGCAATTTCAAAATCTTTCCTAGTTCTATTCCTAATTTTCAATCTCGCAAAAACTAACATGAACAATTAGGACAAAATTGAACTAGGCACTATGCTATTCACAACATCCAATCACAACTTCCATCTATAAAATATATACCATGCAAAAGATGCAAAATGCAATAGATATAAACTATGAAGAAAATGCAATGCAACAATTAAAAACACTCCAAATATCTACAAGAAACATAATAAAAGAGAACAAAAAATGAAGTGCAAAGTGTTCGGAAAAGAAAGTTTACGTCCCAAAATGATGAATCCTCCCCCACACTTAAGCGTTGCATGGTCCTCGTTGCACGAACACGATCCGAGGAGAATATCTCTCAAGAGGTCCACCTTCATTTGGCGAATGCGGGGGCTTGGGTTGTGTGGAAATCGCCAAGTCTAATGCATGCTCGGCATCTCCATCCTCGGTGTCCTCCTCTTCTCTCGGCTCCTTGCCTTAATGTCTCATCCTCGAAAAAGAATGAATAAAGTATAATTAGAACTGATAGGCAAGTAGCATAAAAAGGTAAAGGGGAGAGTAAATAAGCATCTAATTGAGGAAGTTTGCATAGTGGTGTGGAATACACACAATGGCCGGTTAAAGTGGCATCCACACAATAAAAAAGTAAGCATGAGTTCCTCAATTAAATGGCCTAAGATGCAAGCAATAGATGAACATCAATTAAGGACAAGCAAACTTAGGTAACTACCAACAAGAGTGAATTGAATGTAGGAATTATTGGATATTGATGTTGTCCAAGTGAAAGTGCAAAATTGATATAAAATAGCACAACAAACAATAACCAATGCAATGATAAGGAGAAATTACTTATTCATCCTTAAGAACAATCAAATAATCACATGGGAAGGTGCTTGCTACAAAAAGTGATAAGTCTTGATAAGAATAAAGTCAAGTTAACTCAAATAAATGCAAAGCATTAACAAGGAGCAAATACCTTGTGATGTGATTATATTGACTTAAAAACCATTATGAACAAGAAATTCCATTCAATTCACTAAATTCAATATTTACTTGTTAAAAATTACACCAAATGAGAAATCAAATGTCACTCTTGCATATCAATTTGGTGCTAGCAACTCAAAACATTAAACAAGTACATTATTGAAATTCCAATCCAAAACAATATTATAATCATTCAAAGGTGCAAAATTCTTGATTAGAATGCCAAACAAAGATATAGTCTAACACATATGGTAGCTACAACACATGCATTAAACAAGAAGGTCATCTAGGCATTATGTCAAATACATGGGGTGCAGTGCACATATTCATCAATTGAAGCAAAATTTCAAGCATGAATAACCCATAAGTCAAAAGTTGAACACTTGCAATGCAACAAACAAACAAAGGATTAAGAAAAACTGAAGGGAAATTACCAAAACTAAATAAAGAAGATGAGAATTAAGCAAGTAAATAAACATAACAAAGAAGAGTAAAACAAGAAAAGTGAAAAGATGAAGAGTATAAAAGAAAGGGATAGGTAACAGTGGCACCTGTGTTAGCCACTGCGAGGCTCATGGCGATGGAACTTCGCCGGAGAAGAAAAGAAAGAGAAAAGAAAAAGAAAGAGGAAAGAAGAAATAGAGAGAGAGAGAAATGTGGTGGCGGTGGTGGTTCCGGCGGCGATGATGGTGGGACAGTGATGAGCGGATAATTTATATGCTTTTTGGCATTGTTTTTAGTATGTTTTTAGTAGAATCTAGTTACTTTTAGGGATGTTTTCATTAGTTTTCATGATAAATTCACATTTCTGGACTTTACTATAAGTTTGTGTGTTTTTCTGTGATTTCAGGTATTTTCTGGCAGAAATTGAGGGACTTGAGCAAAAATCAGATTCAGAGGTTGAAGAAGGACTGCTGATGCTGTTGGATTCTGACCTCCCTGCACTCAAAGTGGATTTTCTGGAGCTACAGAACTCGAAATGGCGCGCTTCCAATTGAGTTGGAAAGTAGACATCCAGAGCTTTCCAGAAATATATAATAGTCTATACTTTGCCCAAGTTTAGATGACGCACACTGACGTTCAACGCCAGCTCTCTGCCCAATTCTGGCGTCCAGCGCCAGAAACAAGTTGCAAAGTGGAGTTCAACGCTCAAACTGGCATCAAAACTGGCGTTCAACTCCAGGAATGACCTCTACACGTGTAACATTCAAGCTCAGCCCAAGCACACACCAAGTGGGCCCCGGAAGTGGATTTATGCATCAATTACTTACT
>NC_029788.2:90178946-90182199 GCF_000816755.2 Arachis ipaensis | reverse complement strand
ACAGTCTTGGTTACTCCGGTTCCCCTCTGAGTCCAAGACCAATGAACTCCATTATCACTTATGTATTTTCAACGGTAGAGTTTCTGCACTCCATAGATTAAGGTGTGGAGCTCTGCTGTTCCTCAAAGATTAATGCAAAGTACTACTGTTTTCTATTCAATTCATCTTATTTCGCTTCGAAGATATTCATTTGCTCTTCAACTTGAATGTGATGAACGTGACAATCATCATCATTCCCTATGAACGCGTGCCTGACAACCACTTCCGTTCTACCTTCGACTGAATGAGTATCTCTTAGATCTCTTAATCGGAATCTTCGTGGTGTAAGCTAGAATGATGGCGGCATTCAAGAGAATCCGGAAAGTCTAAACCTTGTCTGTGGTATTCAGAGTAGGATTCAATGATTGAATGACTGTGACGAGCTTCAAACTCGCGATTGCTGGGCATAGTGACAGACGCAAAAGGATAGTAAATCCTATTCCAGCATGATCGAGAATCGACAGATGAATAGCCGTGCCATGACAGGGTGCGTTGACCATTTTCACTGAGAGGATAAGATGTAACTATTGACAAGGGTGATGCCTCCAAACGATTAGCCGTGCCGTGACAGGGCATTTGGATCATTTTCCCGAGAGAAGACCGAAAGTAGCCATTGACAATGGTGATGCATTACATAAAGCCAGCCATGGAAAGGAGTAAGACTGATTGGATGAAGATAGCAGGAAAGCAAAGGTTCAGAGGAACGAAAGCATCTCTATTCGCTTATCTGAAATTCTCACCAATGATTTACATAAGTATTTCTATCCCTATTTTATTAATTATTTTCGAAAACCCCATTACTATTTTATATCCGCCTGACTGAGATTTACAAGGTGACCATAGCTTGCTTCATACCAACAATCTCCGTGGGATTCGACCCTTACTCACGTAAGGTATTACTTGGACGACCCAGTGCACTTGCTGGTGAGTTGTGCGAAGTTGTGAACCATGGTATTGGCATCATGTTGTTGGCGCCATTACCAGGGAAAGAAAGAGCGATGAATTTTACATAATCAAAGTGTAATCACAATTTTTGCGCACCAAGTTTTTGGCGCCGTTGCCGGGAATTGTTCGAGTTTGGACAACTGACGGTTCATCTTGTTGCTCAAATTGGGTAACTTTCTTTTCGTTTTCTTTTCAAAAATTTTTCAAAAATTCTTTCAAAATTTTCTCCTTTGTTTTCGAAAAAAAAATTTTTAAAATAAAAATGTTTTCAAAAATTTTATAATTTTATTCAAAATTTTTAAGAATGAATTCTAGTGTTTCATGAAGCATGTGAAGCCTGGCTGGCTGTAAAGCCATGTCTAACTTCATTTGGACTGAGGCTTCCAATTTGTTATCAAGAGCAAGCTAGTTGGTGCTAATCCACCTACTACTGTTCATGATCTACCTGTTACATGCTAAAGCTTGGCTGGCTATTAAGCCATGCTTGACCCTTTTATTGGAGCTTTAGACTAAAGAGCATAAGATTCCTGGAATTCATATTAAAAATTTTGGAATCCTTATTTGTCTTTTTCAAAATGATTTTCGAAAAATTAAAAAGAAAATACAAAAAAATTAGAAAATCATAAAAATCAAAAATATTTTTTGTGTTCTTGTTTGAGTCTTGAGTCATGTTATAAGTTTGGTGTCAATTGCATGTGCATCTTGCATTTTTCGAAAAAAATCATGCATTCATAATGTTCTTCATGATCTTCAAGTTGTTCTTAGTAAGTCTTCTTGTTTGATCTTTGCATTTGCATGTTTTGTGTCTCTTCTTGTTTTTCATATGCATTCTTGAATTCTTAGTGTTTAAGCATTAAAGAATTCTAAGTTTGGTGTCTTGCATGTTATCCTTGCATTAAAAGTTTTTCAAAAATGTGTTCTTGATGTTCATTATGATCTTCATAGTGTTCTTGGTGTTCATCTTGACATTCATAGCATTCTTGTATGCATTCATTGTTTTGATCCATAACTATCATGCATTGCATCATTTTTCTTGTTTTTCTCTCTCATCATAAAAATTCAAAAAAATAAAAAAAAATATCTTCCCCTTTTTCTCTCTCAAAATTTCGAAAATTAGATTTGACTTTTTCAAAAATTTTTAAAATCTAGTTGTTTTCATGAGTCAAATCAAATTTTCAATTTAAAAATCTTATCTTTTTCAAAATCTTTTTCAAAAATCAAATCTTTTTTCAATTTTTTTAGTTATTTTCGAAAATTTCAAAAATATTTTTCAAAAATCTTTTTCTTAATTTTACATCATATTTTCGAAAATAACATCATCAATTAATGTTTTGATTCAAAAATTTCAAGTTTGTTACCTACTTGTTAAGAAAGGTTCAAACTTTGAGTTCTAGAATCATATCTTGTGATTTCTTGTGAATCAAGTCATTAATTGTAATTTTAAAAAAAATAAAATCTTTCTCAAAACTAATTTCAATCATATCTTTTCAAAAATATCTTCTTATCTTATCTTTTTCAAAAATTTGATTTTCAAAATATCTTTTCTAACTTCATATCTTCTTATCTTTTCAAAATTGATTTTCAAAATTTGTTTCAACTAACTAACTAACTTTTTGTTTGTTTCTTATCTTTTTTCAAAACTACCTAACTAACTTTCTCTCTCTAATTTTCAAAAATATATTCCCCCTTTTTCAAAAAATTTCCTTTTAATTAACTAATTATTTTAACTTTTGATTTTAAAATTTTCGAAAAAAATTACTAACATTTTTCAAAAAACTATTTTCGAAAATCACTAACTCTTTTTCAAAAATTATTTTCGAAAATTCTTCATCTCTCTCATCTCCTTCTATTTATTTATTCATCTACTAACACTTCATCTCACCTAAATTCGAACCCCCTCTTCCATCTGTGTTCGAATTTCTTCTTCTTCTTTTCTTCTAACTCACACTGGGAACTCTATACTGTGGTAAAAAGGACCCCTATTATTATCATTTTTCTGTTCTCTCTTTTTCATATGAGCAGGAGCAAGGACAAGAACATTCTTGTTGAATCAGATCCAGAACCTGAAAGGACTCTGAAGAGGAAATTAAGAGAAGCTAAATTACAACAATCCAGAGAGAACCTTTCAGAAATTTTCGAACAGGAAGAGGAGATGGCAGCCGAAAATAATAATAATGCAAGGAGAATGCTTGGTGACTTTACTGCACCTAATTCCAATTTACATGGAAGAAGCATCTCCATTCCTGCCATTGGAGCAAACAACTTTGAG
>NC_029788.2:90176367-90178885 GCF_000816755.2 Arachis ipaensis | reverse complement strand
GGTCTCAACAATGCTCTGAACATCTGTAAGGCTCCATTAGAGCCCACTGTCAAGCTATTGACATTAAAGAAGCGCTTGTTGGGAGGCAACCCAATTTTTATTTATCTAACTATATTTTTCTTAGTTATATGTCTTTATAGGTTCATGATCATGTGGAGTCACAAAATAAAAATAAAAATTGAAAAACGGAATCAAAAACAGCAGAAGAAAAATCACACCCTGGAGGAAGCACCTGCCTGGCGTTCAACGCCAGAACAGTGCATGGTTCTGGCGCTGAACGCCCAAAATGGGCAGTATCTGGGCACTGAACGCCCAAAATGGGCATCATCTGGGCGTTTGAACGCCAGAAATGCACCCTCGAGAAGAGCTGGCGCTGAACGCCCAGAACAAGCATGGTTCTGGCGTTCAACGCCAGAAATGGGCAACAAATGGGCGTTGAACGCCCAAAATGGGCACCAACCTGGCGCTGAACGCCCAGAGTTGTGTGCAAGGGCATTTTACATGCCTAATTTGGTGCAAGGTTGTAAATCCTTGAACACCTCAGGATCTGTGGACCCCACAGGATCACCTCAGGATCTGTGGACCCCACAGGATCCCCACCTACCTCCACTCACTTCTTCTCACCCCTCTTTCACACAATCCCATAAACACTCTTCCCCATAACCCTTCACCAATCACCTCAATCTTTCTTCCCCATCACCTCTTCACCACTCACATCCATCCACTCTTCCCCATAAACCTACCTCATAAACTCCACCTACCTTCAAAAT
The DNA here is from genome assembly GCF_000816755.2 of Arachis ipaensis. NCBI lineage: Eukaryota > Viridiplantae > Streptophyta > Magnoliopsida > Fabales > Fabaceae > Arachis > Arachis ipaensis. The sequence continues at coordinate 90,178,115 of NC_029788.2, read as the reverse complement.
TCAAAATCAATTTCCCACCCAAACCCACCCTACATGGCCGAACCTTAACCCCCCTCCCTTCCCTATATAAAGCCTTCCATTCTTCCTCATTTTCACACAACACAACCCTCTCTTCTCTTCTTGGCCGAAATACAACCCTTCTCCCTCTCCTCCATTTCTTCTTCTTCTTCTTCTATTCTTTCTTCTCTTGCTCGAGGGCGAGCAAAATTCTAAGTTTGGTGTGGTAAAAGCATAAGCTTTTTGTTTTTCCATTACCATTGATGGCACCTAAGACCGGAGAATCCTCTAGAAAAGGAAAAGGGAAGACAAAAGCTTCCACCTTCGAGTCGTGGGAGATGGAAAGGTTCATCTCCAAAGCCCATCAAGACCACTTCTATGATGTTGTGGCCAAGAAGAAGGTGATCCCTGAGGTCCCTTTCAAACTCAAAAGAAATGAGTATCCGGAGATCCGACATGAAATTCAAAGAAGAGGTTGGGAAGTTCTAACAAATCCCATCCAACAAGTCGGCATCCTAATGGTTCAAGAGTTCTATGCCAATGCATGGATCACCAAGAACCATGATCAAAGTAAGAATCCGGATCCAAAGAACTATGTTACAATGGTTCGGGGGAAATACTTAGATTTTAGTCCGGAAAATGTGAGGTTGGCGTTCAACTTGCCAAACATGGAAGAGAACGCACGCCCCTACACAAGGAGAGTTAACTTTGATCAAAGGTTGGACCAAGTCCTCATGGACATATGTGTAGAAGGAGCTCAATGGAAGATTGACTGAAAAGGCAAACCGGTTCAACTAAGAAGACTGGACCTTAAGCCTGTAGCTAGAGGATGGTTGGAGTTCATTCAATGCTCAATCATTCCCACTAGCAACCGATCTGAAGTTACTATAGACCGGGTCATCATGATCCATAGCATCATGATTGGAGAAGAGGTGGAAGTTCATGAGATTATACCTCAAGAACTCTACAAGGTGGCTGACAAGTCCTCCACTATGGCAAGGTTAGCCTTTCCTCACCTCATTTGCCACCTATGCAATTTGGCTGGGGTTGTCATAGAGGGAGATATCCTGATTAAAGAGGACAAGCCCATCACTAAGAAAAAGATGGAGCAAGCAAGAGAGCCCATTCATGGAGCTCAAGAGGCGTATGAAGCTCATCACCATGAGATCCCGGAGATGCCTCAAATGCATTTTCTTCCACAAAACTATTGGGAGAAAATCAACACCTCCCTAGGAGAATTGAGTTCCAATATGGGACAACTAAGGGTGGAACATCAAGAGCACTCTATCATCCTTCATGAAATAAGAGAAGATCAAAAAGCAATGAGGGAGGAGCAACAAAGACAAGGAAGAGACATAGAAGAGCTCAAGGACATCATTGGTTCCTCAAGAAGGAAACGCCACCATCACTAAGGTGGATTCATTCCTTGTTCTTATTTCTTCTGTTTTTCGTTTTCTATGTTATGTGCTTATCTATGTTTGTGTCTTCATTACATGATCATTAGCTGTTAGTAACTTTGTCTTAAAGTTATGAATGTCCTGTGAATCCATCACCTCTATTAAATGAAAAATGTTTTAATTCAAAAGAACAAGAAGTACATGAGTTTCGAATTTATCCTTGAACTTAGCTTAATTATATTGATGTGGTGACAATGCTTCTTGTTTTCTGAATGTATGCTTGAACAGTGCATAAGTCTTTTGAAGTTGTTGTTTAAGAATATTAAATATGTTGACTCTTGAAAGAATGATGAC
>NC_029788.2:90167722-90176133 GCF_000816755.2 Arachis ipaensis | reverse complement strand
AAAGGTTCACCCAATTATGTGTCTGTGGCATTTATGTATCCGGTGGTAATACTGGAAAACAAAGTGCTTAGGGCCACGGCCAAGACTCATAAAATAGCTGTGTTCAAGAATCATCATACTGAACTAGGAGAGTCAACAACACTATCTAAACTCTGAGTTCCTATAGATGCCAATCATTCTGAACTTCAATGGATAAAGTGAGATGCCAAAACTATTCAAGAGACAAAAAGCTATAAGTCCCGCTCATTTGATTGAAGCTATGTTTCATTGATAGTTTGGAATTTATAGTATATTCTCTTCTTTTATCCTATTTGATTTTCAGTTGCTTAGGGACAAGCAACAATTTAAGTTTGGTGTTGTGATGAGCGGATAATTTATACGCTTTTTGGCATTGTTTTTAGTATGTTTTTAGTAGAATCTAGTTACTTTTAGGGATGTTTTCATTAGTTTTCATGATAAATTCACATTTCTAGACTTTACTATAAGTTTGTGTGTTTTTCTATGATTTCAGGTATTTTCTGGCTGAAATTGAGGGACTTGAGCAAAAATCAGATTCAGAGGTTGAAGAAGGACTGCTGATGCTGTTGGATTCTGACCTCCCTTCACTCAAAGTGAATTTTCTGGAGCTACAGAACTTGAAATGGCGCGCTTCCAATTGCGTTGGAATGTAGACATCCAGGGCTTTCCAGAAATATATAATAGTCCATACTTTGCTCAAGTTTAGATGACGCAAACTGGCGTTCAACACCAGCTCTCTGCCCAATTCTGGCGTCCAGCGCCAGAAACAAGTTGCAAAGTGGAGTTCAACGCCCAAACTGGCATCAAAACTGGCGTTCAACTCCAGGAATGACCTCTACACGTGTAACACTAAAGCTCAGCCCAAGCACACACCAAGTGGGCCCCGGAAGTGGATTTATGCATCAATTACTTACTCCTGTAAACCCTAGTGACTTGTTTATTATAAATAGAACTTTTTATCATTGTATTCAGAGTCTTGGTTACTCCGGTTCCCCTCTGGGGCCGACACCAATGAACTCCATTATCACTTATGTATTTTCAACGGTAGAGTTTCTGCACTCCATAGATTAAGGTGTGGAGCTCTGCTGTTCCTCAAAGATTAATGCAAAGTACTACTGTTTTCTATTCAATTCATCTTATTTCGCTTTGAAGATATTCATTTGCTCTTCAACCTACGTGACAATCATCATCATTCCCTATGAACGCGTGCCTGACAACCACTTCCGTTCTACCTTCGACTGAATGAGTATCTCTTAGATCTCTTAATCGGAATCTTCGTGGGACGGCGACAGTGGTGGTCGCCGGAAGGGATGGTTGGGTTGGGGGTGTGGTAGAAGAAGAAAGGAGGAAAGAAGAAAGGAAGAAAGGGTAGGGAAGGGGCTGTCGTAACAGGGCACCCTTTCTCATTATTTTCCAGACCGTGACCCATGCGTACGCACAAAGGTGTGTGCGTACGCACACCAGCAAAGATTTAGGGCGTTCAGGTGCACAAGACGTGTGAACGCTGCTGGCAGAAGGGGTCTCAAGACGTGTGCATGCGCACGGGGCTGTGCACACGCACAGAACACTTTTTTTTACATTGGGTGAAATGATCATGTGTGCGTACGCACAAGAAAGTGTGCGTCTGCATAGGATAAAAATGTGGTAGGGTTCCCATGCATGGAGGGTGCGAACGCTGCGAACAGAGTGGGTGATAAAGGGTGTGCGTACGCACACTGCTGTACCCATGCACGGAAAGTTAAAAACAGGGGAAGTGTGCGTACGCACGATGCTATGCGCACGCACAGAACTCTATTTCTACAACATTTTTAAAGCCTCTAAGTTTTTCAAGCCCAAAACACATCATTCTTCAAAAAGACGTGATCAACCATAAAATGCAACTAATTTAAATCTAGAATGCAATCAAACTAAGCTAATTAAAGAGGCAAAACTCAATAAACAAAACTAAAAGAAAGAAGAGTTGAAAAGATATTACCATGGTGGGGTGTCTCCCACCTAGCACTTTGGATTAAAGTCCTCAAGTTGGACTTTTATTGTAACTTGTGTCATGGTGGCTTATGCTTCCATCCATCCTTGAGTTGCCAACCATGCTTGCTCTTCAAAAATCCTCAAGGATCCCACACAAAGTACATCAAGCTCTCAAGCAACCTCAAGCAACCTCAAGCAACCTCATCCTCTTGTTGACTTTCACTTGTACCCTTGGATGAACAACCTCTCCAAGCACCTTGGGAGCACCCACTTAAATTTTGGACTCCTCTAAATTGGACCTTGTACCACTTATGCATTGAATTCCTTTGATAACCAATACCCATTCCTTCACCATTTAACACTCCAAGAAGCATCTTAAGTTGGTGGTCCGTTTCCAAGAGAGCATATTGGTATGGGCCTATGAAGCTTATGGAAGAAATTGTTACCCACTCAAATTGCCCTTGGGTTGGAATCACTTTTGTAAACTCTTGCCTGTATGCTTTCACTTCTTGGGTGATCACCTCTTCCTCACCACTCTTTTCTAACTCTTCCCTTTCTCTCTCAAATTCAAGAGTGGAAGGTTCCTCAAGATCATGGAGGGGGATGACCAAGGTGGACAAAAAATCATTGGTGATGCAATCCATTTCTTGATCAAACTCCCTCAACCCTCTATTTACCTCTTCTGATTCACTAGTTTTACCTTCCTCCTCTTGTGACTCAAGACTTGGCTCCTCTTCCTTTCCTTGAGGCTCCATGTTCTCTTCCTTCCTACACTCGTTACTTGATCCTCCACCTTCTTCAAGAAAAATGTCTTGAGTGGTTGAGCGTAGGGAGGCCAAGCGGTTCACCGCTTCGCTATGGTAGCAATGAACTCCCCTTGTGTCCTTCAGAACCCTTCTTACTCTTGGAAGAATTCTTGAAAGTCTTGTTGTTCTTGGGGCAAGGGTTGGAAAACTTCATATTGAGGTGGAAAAGAAGGTTCAAAGGTTGGGAGAAAAGTTGTATGGTTGAAAGGTGTATTGATAAACCACTATTTTATGGTTTATCTTGTGCTCAATTGAGTGGATTTTATCAACTCTTTACCCCCTTATTCATAATATTTGCATGGTTTTATATTTCTTTCCTGATTTTGTGCTATGATTGAAAACATGCTTCTTTGATCTTATATTTGCTTATTATTAATCCTCTCTTATTACCATTAGATGCCTTGATATGTGCGTTAAGTGATTTCAGAGATTACAGGGCAGGAATGGCTTGGAGGATGGAAAGGAAGCATGCAAAAGTGGAAGGAATACAAGAAGTTGGAGAAACTGCAAAGTTGTCCAGCCTGACCTCTTCACACTCAAACGCCTATAACTTTAGCTACAAAGGTCCAAACGATGTGGTTCCAGTTGCGTTGGAAAGCTAACGTCTGGGGCTTCGATTTGATATATAATTTGCCATAGCTGCCTCGAAGTTAGGTGACACGAACGCGTGAATGACGCGTCCGCGTCGCATCTGCGAACCTCAACCCGCGCAGCCGCATGGGCGACGCCTCCGCGTCACTTGCCCGCAACCTGAACGTAACATAAATCGCAGGGGGCGATTTCTGGGCTGCTTTTGACCCAGTTTTCAGCCCATAACACACAGATTAGAGGCTATAAATTGGGGTAATGCATCCATTCAGGAGAGCTCGCCAATTTCCACTTTCCATGAATTAGATTTAGTTTAGAGAGAGATTCTCTATCTCTTTAGGATTAGGATTTAGATTTAGGATTTTTATTCACTTTCAGGATTACCTCTTTTGATCAGGTTCAATATTCCTTTTATTTACCATTGCAAGCTACTTTATGAATCCTTTCATGTTACAGATTACTCTTTTATTAATGTTATTTGAGGTATTTCAGTTTAATATTGATCTCTCTTATTTATGTTGTTGTTGCTTTACATCTGAAGGCACTTTTATTCCAGCAAATTTACTTTTTCTTCTTTTGGTCTTGGTTAAGGAATCAGTAACTCAGGAGTTATCTTATCTCAACATAATTGATAACTGTTATCTTTGCTAATTGAAGTGAGCTTCAATAATCCCAACCTTTTCTTAGGAAATAAATAGGATTTGAAGATCAAACTAATTAGTCCCTTGACTTTCCTTTACTCTAGTAAGGGTTGACCAAGTGGAATTAAGATTCAACTTTCATTGTTGTTGATAAGAATAACTAAGCCTGAACTTCCAATTTCTCATACCTTGCCAAAACTTTGCTTTGCAGTTATTTATTTATTTTAATTGTCATTTAATTTACTTGTCATTAAATTACTCATTCCTCATTCTTGAAACCCCAATTTACAATCTCCATAACCAATAATAAGAACATACTTCCCTGCAGTTCCTTGAGAAGACGACCCGAGGTTTAAATACTCGGTTATCAATTTTAAGGGGTTTGTTACTTGTGACAACCAAAATGTTTGTAAGAAAGGTTGATTGCTTGTTTTAGTAACTATACTTACAACGAGAGTTTACTATAACCTCTAAACCATCAATCTTCAGTTCTTCAAAATGGCACCGTTGCCGGGGAACTGCTAACGTGTGCCTTATTATTTGTTATTGTAAATATTTTTTTTTTGCTTGTTTATTTATTTTTGTTTCTCCTTTTTATTTTTATTTGCTACTATGGACTCTCACCCCTCTCGCTTTGAGTTTGGTTCTAACTTTGTTGAAGGAAATAGAAGTTACATCAGGAATATGCATCAAGGTTAGACCAATCAAGGATGGATGGAGCCAAGAGGATCTAATCAATCCTTTAGGCAATAACACCCTCCAAGATATCACGGACAACGACCATTCTACAATGCATACCCAGCTGATAGAGATGGTGGACAACCTTGTAACTACCAACAAGCGCCACCCCGTGCCTATAGACTATCCTCTCAACATAACCTCGAACCACCACACTTACAAGTTTCTTTTTGCCATTCGCCACCGTATGATCCTTTCCTACCCCAGTTCCAACCCAATCACTCCCAAGCACCACCACTTCCCTATGTTTCATATCCAAATCCACCACGCAGAGAATCAGAGGTTCGCCTAAAGGCAACAGTAAATAAACTTCAAACAACCATTCGACAACTGGAGCAAGCAGTAATTCAATTAGCTTCTAGACGCGCGAACATTCAAGGACCAACCACAGCCCCATGTAGACAATCTAATGAAGAGTGTAGCATGAATGAAACACTAAAAACTCCAGTGGGCAAGACAGAGAATGAGTTTGTACTAGAACAAGTAGAAGAGGCTGTCATTGTACAAGAAGAATAGTTGGTTGAAGATCTAAGAGATGCTGAACCTCCATAGTAATCCAGAGCTGAGGAGAACTCCGTCAAGGACATTACAGTTAATGCTAAGGAGGATAGCGCACAATCCCCAAGGCAAATCGTTTATAAAGAATCAGACGAAATAACCCAGGACACAAATTCCCTTGATGATGATAGTCACAAGTCTAGCTCTCTTAGTAATGAACTTGCATCCGCAAGTGAATTCTCTGAGATCGAAGAATCTTCCCCAAATGAATACGAAGATGATGCAGAGGTAGATTTCTCTCAACCTCCAATCTATGACTCGAGTGATGAGGAAGACATAGAAGACTTTGACCAGGACTCCGATGCATTTGAAGAATCTCACAAGGAAGTGGAGGAATTCACAGAAGAGCACAAGGGAGTAGAACTTACAGAACCACTAGAAACACCTTCCCCAAGGGCATTACCACCCAATACAAGCTTCAAGTGGGTACAATCCTTAACCTTCAACTTTACTTATTCACTTGAATATGGTTTACTTGAAACAGATGGCCAGCTTAGAGCTCTCTGTGGCTTTAAGAGTAAAAGGGAAATGGCTCGTACTCAAAGCTGGTGTACAAGGTTCAATAAGGTTCTACGCTTCGAATTGAAGTGCACGGATTGGTATCAAGCTCAATTGAATGGATCTCGGAAAATGTTTGGTCACTATGGTGAGAATCTACTTTCTAAACTGCCCGAATGGAAAAATATAAATCAAAACGAAGTCAGATTTAGATCCAAGGCTTGGGATCCTGGAATCTATTCTGACATTCGTCACCCCGGAAGCCTGAAAATCTGTTTGAAGCTGCTCAGAAGCTTTACATGCCTAGTTTGGGACCCCGGAGGCTATTGGCATTCCATGCACTGGTGGAGATTTCTGGATGAATTTAAACACAAGCCACCATAACAGGAAGCTCTTCAAATGTCCAACTTAAGGACTTTAACTAAAAGTGCTAGGTGGGAGACAACCCACCAAGGTATGATCGTTCCTTTTGCAATTTTAATTTTATTTAGTTTTGTTTGTTTTTGAATTTTATTTTATTTTATTGAACCTGGAATCATGCATAGCATTCACATTTAGCATTGCATTCTGCATACTGCATTCTGCATTCTTTAAAAAAAAAATTTTCATGCGACGCGACCGCCTCATTGACGCGTCCGCGTCGCAGGTGTGGGAGAGAATAATAAAATGAACAGAGAGTCACATGAGAGCGTGGCTAGAGGTGTGCCAATGGAAAAAATCGTCCCACGCAACCGCGTCATATGGGAATAATGGCCTCCCACGCGACCGCGTGCCCCACACGGCCGCGTGACCAGGATTTCGACGTAATAATGGTGCACAGCCGAAAGTTGTGCTAGAGTGGTGCTGGACTGGCGCTGGACGCGCAGTCCATCTCACGCGACCGCGTGCTCCACGTGGCCGCGTCACATCCTACTAAGTGGCCACTCGCGCGATCGCATGCCCCATGCAATCGCGTCACCCAATATTTGGCACTTAATGATTTTTGAACAGAGAGTTGTGCGAGAGTGAGGTTGCCTTCGCGCCAATGGCATAAAACGGGTCACGCGGTCATTCATTTTAAGCGCAAGCCACGCGACCGCGTGCCCCACGCGACCACGTCGCTTGCGCCGCACAGCTTATCCTAATTTGCCAAATATCTTATATTTTCTCCCCCAAATCCTTATTTTTGTTTTCCCTTATTATTATTTCTTTCTTTTCTCTTCTTTCTCTTCTCATTCTTCCTATCTTTTATTTTATTTTATTTTATTTATTTGCATATTTCATTCACTGTATCTTACTTTTATGCATATTTTTATTTTATCTTCTAAATTAATTAATTTTTCCTTTTTTGGTGTTGAATTTTCTCATTTAATTGTTGCATCTTCTCCTGAATTATTTTGGGTTCTTAGTGACTTGTTTTATTCTGGATAGGTAATATTATTTATATCAATGCCAATCTTTTATACCTGTATTACTTTTACATTGACATAAATTTTTATCATCTCTCCTCCCCCACTCTCTTTCCCATTGTTGCAAATTTTGTACCATTGGTATGCCATGGCTTCGATTGTTTTCTCACGTACATGTTGAAGCTTCCATGTAAATGAGACCCTTATTATTTGGCATTAACCCAACCTTACTTCATTTATTTTTTTATCTTTATTTTGGGTTACTTTTCTTCCCTTTTTATTTCAGGATGGCCACCACGAAGAGAACCGGAAGACGTTTACATAGGGAGACAGACAAGTCCATCTGCACAATCCTTAGGGAAAAACAACAGTTGAAACAACCCGTCCACCTGCACATCTCAGCATGCACCGAGGACGGTGCAATCTTTAAGTATAGAGAGGTCGATACCGATCTCCGTGGGTTAGTACATTCCTGTCTCAACACCAATGTTTTAATTTTCTTCGTTAAATTAGTTATTGCATTTGCATATTTATTTGATTTTATGCATTTAGTTACTGCTTGGTTACAATAATAAGTTTCTTTTTAAGATCCTATTTTTGAAAAAGATTTCACTAATTTAAAAAAAAAATTTAATTTTTATGTGTTAAAAAACTTGTTTGAAGTTGTATTTGGAACATGGTTTTTGAGCCAAAGAACACACAACCTGTGAGATTTTGAGCTTATTTAGATGGTTACATTATTTAACCATAAATTTTTATTCTTGTGTGTTTTCTTCTCTATGATTGCAATCTTAGCTTTGTTCCATTCTATATGTCCATTATTTAGTGTATTTACTTGCTTGCATATGATTGAGGCCATTATTTGATTTTAGCTCACTTATCCCAAATGAGCTTACCTTTTAAATCATCCTTGTCAGCCACTTTGAGCCTTTTAATCCCCATTTATTCTATATTTTATCACATCACAAGCCTTAAGCAGAAAAACAATTAAATATCCCAATTGAATCTTTGGTTAGCTTAAGATAGAGATTGTGTATCAATTAAGTGTGGAGAAATTATGGAAACTTGGGTTAATAAGGGAATGTATCATGTTTCTAATTTATTTGAATATTGGGAATTTGGGAACCTACTCATGAAAAACCAAAATAGAAAAAATAATGGAGAATCCATGTGCATTGATAAGTTATGTTTGCTTTTGTTGCTTTTGT
>NC_029788.2:90141862-90167701 GCF_000816755.2 Arachis ipaensis | reverse complement strand
AAAGAAATATAAAAAATTTGGTACATGAGTATGGGAATCATACAAAAGTGGGAATTATGGGTAGCTAGGTATGATTTTAAAGTTCTATAGAGTATATGTATGTTAGGTGAGAACTTAGATTAGTCAAAGATTTAAATTATAGCTCACTTAGCCATATATATATCCTTACCTTTACCTTAGCCCTATTACAACCTTGAAAAGACCTCATGATGTTTGCATTTGTATGCTAAATATTTGTTGATTGGTTAGATGAAGAACAAAGTTTTAGAAAGCATGACTAGAGAAGAGTAGAGTGAATAACCCTATACACTTGAGAGATTAGAGTGATATACACTACCAGTGAGGGTTCAGTGCTTAATTCTATGTTCCCTGCTTTCATGAGCTATCTTCTTACAAGTTTACATGCTTTTTATTGTATGATTTGAATTAGTGGAATTTGAATTACTTTTGTCTTGAAGAACTTATTTACTCTTAACCAAGTAGGTAGAATCATTTCACATTTAGTTGCATTCATATAGACAGGGTTGCATTTCATACATCTACCATTCCTCTTCATCTTTATAGATTCTCTTGAGCTTAGCATGAGGACATGCTAGTGTTTAAGTGTGGGGAGGTTGATAAACCACAATTTTATGGTTTATCTTGTGCTCAATTGAGTGGATTTTATCAACTCTTTACCTAATTATTCATAATATTTGCATGGTTTTATATTTCCTTCCTGATTTTGTGCTATGATTGAAAACATGCTTCTTTGATCTTATATTTGCTTATTATTAATCCTCTCTTATTACCATTAGATGCCTTGATATGTGCGTTAAGTGATTTCAGAGATTACAGGGCAGGAATGGCTTAGAGGATAGAAAGGAAGCATGTAAAAGTGGAAGGAATACAAGAAGTTGGAGAAACTGCTAAGCTGTCCAGCCTGACCTCTTCACACTGAAATGGCTATAACTTTAGCTACAAAGGTCCAAATGACGTGGTTCCAGTTGCGTTGGAAAGCTAACATCCGGGGCTTCGATTTGGTATATAATTCGCCATATCTTCCCTGAAGTTAGGCGACGCAAACGCGTGAATGACGCATCCACGTCGCATCTGCGAACCTCCACCCGCACGGCCGCATGGGCGACGCCTCCGCGTCACTTGCCCGAAACGTGAACATAACAGAAATCACAAGGGGCAATTTCTGGGCAGCTTTTAACCCAGTTTTCAGCCCAGAACACACAGATTAGAGGCTATAAAGTGGGGGAATGCATCCATTTAGGAGAGCTCGCCAATTTCCACTTTCCATGAATTTGATTTAGTTTAGAGAGAGATTCTCTCTCTCTTTCGGATTAGGATTTAGATTTAGGATTTTTATTCACTTTCAGGATTATCTCTTTTGATCAGGTTCAATATTCCTTTTATTTACCTTTGCAAGCTACTTTATGAATCCTTTCATGTTACAGATTACTCTTTTATTAATGTTATTTGAGGTATTTCAGTTTAATATTAATCTCTCTTATTTATGTTGTTGTTGCTTTACATCTGAAGGCACTTTTATTCCAGCAAATTTACTTTTTCTTCTTTTGGTCTTGGTTAAGGAATCAGTAACTCAGGAGTTATCTTATCTCAACATAATTGATAACTGTTATCTTTGCTAATTGAACTGAGCTTCAATAATCCCAACCTTTTCTTAGGAAATAAATAGGATTTGAAGATCAAACTAATTAGTCCCTTGACTTTCCTTTACTCTAGTAAGGGTTGACCAAGTGGAATTAAGATTCAACTTTCATTGTTGTTGATAAGAATAACTAAGCCTGGACTTCTAATCTCTCATACCTTGCCAAAAGTTTGCTTTGCAGTTATTTAATTATTTTAATTGCCATTTAATTTACTTGTCATTAAATTACTCATTCCTCATTCTTGAAACCCCAATTTACAATCTCCATAACCAATAATAAGAACATACTTCCCTGCAGTTCCTTGAGAAGACGACCCGATGTTTAAATACTCGGTTATCAATTTTAAGGGGTTTGTTACTTGTGACAACCAAAACGTTTGTAAGAAAGGTTGATTGCTTGGTTTAGTAACTATACTTACAACGAGAGTTTACTATAACCTCTAAACCATCAATCTTCAGTTCTTCAAAATGGCGCCGTTGCCGGAGAACTGCTAACGTGTGCCTTATTATTGGTTATTGTAAATATTTTTCTTTTGCTTGTTTATTTATTTTCATTTCTCCTTTTTATTTTTATTTGCTACTATGGACTCTCACCCCTCTCGCTTTGAGTTTGGTTCTAACTTTATTGAAGGAAACAGAAGTTACAGCAAGAATATGCATCAAGGTAAGACCAATCAAGGATGGATGGAGCCAAGAGGATCTAATCAACCCTTTAGGCAACAACACCCTCCAAGATATCACAGACAATGACCATTCTACAATGCATACCCAGCTGATAGAGATTGTGGACAACCTTGTAACTACCAACAAGCCCCACCCCGTGCCTATAGACCATCCTCTCAACATAACCTCAAACCACCACACTCACAAGTTTCTTTTCGCCATTCGCCATCGTATGATCCTTTCCTACCCCAGTTCCAACCCAATCACTCCCAAGCACCACCACTTCCCTATGTTTTATATCCAAATCCACCACCCAGAGAATCAGAGGTTCTCCTAAAGGCAACAGTAAATAAACTTCAAACAACCATTCGACAACTGGAGCAAGCAGTAATTCAATTAGCTTATAGACGCGCGAACATTCAAGGACCAACCGCAGCCCCATGTGGACAATCTAATGAAGAGCGTAGCATGAAGGAAATACTAGAAACTCCAGTGGGCAAGACAGAGAATGAGTTCGTACTAGAACAAGTAGAAGAGGCTGTCATTGTACAAGAAGAAGAGTTGGTTGAAGATCTAAGAGATGCTGAACCTCCATGGGAATCCAGAGCTGAGGAGAACTCCATCAAAGACATTACAGTTAATGCTAAGGAGGATAGCGCACAATCCCTAAGGCAAATCGTTTATGAAGAATCAGACGGAATAACCCAGGACACAAATTCCCTTGATGATGATAGTCACAAGTCTAGCTCTCTTAGTAATGAACTTGCATCCGCAAGTGAATTCTCTGAGATCGAAGAATCTTCCCCAAATGAATACGAAGATGATGCAGAGGTAGATTTCTCTCAACCTCCAATCTATGACTCGAGTGATGAGGAAGACATAGAAGACTTTGACCAGGACTCCGATGCATTTGAAGAATCTCACAAGGAAGTGGAGGAATTCACAGAAGAGCACAATTGAGTAGAACTTACAGAACCACCAGAAACACCTTCCCCAAGGCCATTACCACCCAATACAAGCTTCAAGTGGGTACAATCCTTAACCTTCAACTTTACTTATTCACTTGAATATGGTTTACTTGAAAGAGATGGCCAGCTTAAAGCTCTCTGTGGCTTTAAGAGTAAAAGGGAAATGGCTCGTACTCAGAGCTGGTGTACAAGGTTCAATAAGGTTCCACGCTTCGAATTGAAGTGCACGGATTGGTATCAAGCTCAAATGAATGGATCTCGGAAAATGTTTGGTCACTATGGTGAGAATCTACTTTCTAAACCGCCCGAATGGAAAAATATAAATCAAAACAAAGGCAGATTTAGATCCAAGGCTTGGGATCCTGGAATCTATTCTGACATTCGCCACCCCGGAAGCCTGAAAATCTGTTTGAAGCTGCTCAGAAGCTTTACATGCCTAGTTTGGAACACCGGAGGCTATTGGCATTCCAAGCACTGGTGGAGATTTCTGGATGAATTTAAACACAAGCCACCATAACAGGAAGCTCTTCAAATGTCCAACTTAAGGACTTTAACTAAAAGTGCTAGGTGGGAGACAACCCACCAAGGTATGATCGTTCCTTTTGCAATTTTAATTTTATTTAGTTTTGTTTGTTTTTGAATTTTATTTTATTTTATTGAACCTGGAATCATGCATAGCATTCACATTTAGCATTGCATTCTGCATACTGCATTCTGCATTCTTTTAAAAAAAAAATAAATTTCATGCGACGCGACCGCCTCATTGACGCGTCCACGTCGCAGGTGTGGGAGAGAATAATAAAATGAACAGAGAGTCACGCGAGAGCGTGGCTAGAGGTGTGCCAATGGCAAAAATCGTCCCACGCGATCGCATCGCTGACGTGACCGCGTCATATGGGAATAATGGCCTCCCACGCGACCGCGTTCCTCACGCCGCCGCGTGACCAGGATTTCGACGTAATAATGGTTCACAGCCGAAAGTTGTGCCAGAGTAGTGCTGGACTGGCGCTGGATGCGTAGTCCATCTCATGCGACCGCGTGCCTGGTGCACGAAAATTACTTCAGAATATGTAATTCCGCACAACAAACCAGCAAGTGCACTAGGTCGTCCAAGTAAGACCTTACGTGAGTAAGGGTCGATCCCACGGAGATTGTTGGCTTGAAGCAAGCTATGGTTATCTTGCAACTCTTAGTCAGGATATCAATTTGTGGTTATCAATTGACTTGCAAATGAACAAGAGAGCATGAATTAAAGGTTACTTGTTATGCAGTAAATGAGAATATGTTGGAGTTTTGGAGATGCTTTGTCTTTTGAATCTCTGCCTTCTCCCTATTTTCTTCTTCACGCATGCACGTCCCTCCTATGACAAGCTGTGTGTTGGTGGATCACCGTTGTCAATGGCTACCATCCTTCCTCTCAGTGAAAATGGTCCAGGTGCGCTGTCACCGCACGGCTAATCATCTGTAGGTTCTCGATCATACCAGAATAGGATTTACTATCCTTTTGCGTTTGTCACTACGCCCAGCACTCGCGAGTTTGAAGCTCGTCACAGTCATCCAATCCCAAAATCCTACTCGGAATACCACAGACAAGGTTTAGACTTTCCAGATTCTCAAGGATGCTGCCAATAGATTCTACCTTATACCATGGAGATTCTGATTAAGGAATCTAAGAGATACTCATTCAATCTGATATAGAACGGAAGTGGTTGTCAGGCACACGTTCATAGGTTGAGAATGGTGATGAGTGTCACGGATCATCACATTCATCATAATGAAGCACGAATAAACATCTTAGATAGGAACAAGCGTGTTTGAATAGAAAACAGAAGTGATTGCATTAATTCATCGAAACACAGCAGAGCTCCTCACCCCCAACAATGGAGTTTAGAGACTTATGCCGTCAAAGAGTACAAAGTTCAGACATGAGGTACAAAATAAATCTCTAAAAGTTGTTTAAATACTAAACTAGTAACATAGGTTTACAGAAAATGAGTAAACTATGATAGATAGTGCAGAAATCCACTTCTGGGGCCCACTTGGTGTGTGCTGGGGCTGAGACTAAAGCTTCTCACGTGCCTGAGCTGTTTTGGGCATTCAACGCCAGGTTGTAACCTGTTTTTGGCGTTGAACTCCAACTTGTAACTTGTTTCTGGCGCTGGAGGCCAGACTGCAACATGGAACTGGCATTGAACGCCAGTTTACGTCGTCTATCCTTGAGCAAAGTATGGAAAGCCCTGGATGTCTAATTTCCAATGCAATTGGAAGCGCGTCAATTGGACTCCTGTAGCTCCAGAAATTCCATTTCGAGTGCAGAGACGTTAGGATCCAACAGCATCAGCAATCCTTTTTCAGCCTGAATCAGATTTTTGCTCAGCTCTCTCAATTTCAGCCAGAAAATACTTGAAATTATAGAAAAACACACAAACTCATAGTAAAGTCCAGAAATATGAATTTCGCCTAGAAACTAATGAAAATAAACTAAAAACTAACTAAAATATCCTAAAAATTATATGAAATTAACCCCAAAAAGCGTATAAAATATCCACTCATCACAACACCAAACTTAAACTGTTGCTTGTCCCCAAGCAACTAGACAAATAAAATAGAATACAAATAAGTCAAGAAGCAATAATATCTCAGAGTTTTTGGGTGAAGCTCAGATTCTAATTAAATGAGCGGGACTAGTAGCTTTTTGCTTCCGAACAGGTTTGGCATCTCACTTTATCCATTGAATCTCAGAATGATTGGCATCTATAGAAACTCAGAGTTCAGATAGTGTTATTGATTCTCCTAGTTCAGTATGTTTATTCTTGAACACAGCTACTTTTATGAGTCTTGGACATGGCCCTAAGCACTTTGTTTTCCAGTATTACCACCGGATACATAAATGCCACAGACACATAATTGGGTGAACCTTTTTCAGATTATGACTCAGCTTTGCTAAAGTCCCCAATTAGAGGTGTTCAGGGTTCTTAAGCACACTCTTCTTTTTGCTTTGGACCTTGACTTTAACCGCTCAGTCTCAAGTTTTCACTTGATACCTTCACGCCACAAGCACATGGCTAGGGACAGCTTAGTTTAGCCGCTTAGACCAGGATTTTATTCCTTTAGGCCCTCCTATCCACTGATGCTCAAAGCCTTGGATCCTTTTTATTACCCTTGCCTTTTGGTTTTAAGGGCTATTGGCTTTTTCTGCGTGCCTTTTTTTTTTTTGCAAGCTTTGTATTCGCTGCTTTTTCTTGCTTCAAGAATCATTTTTATGATTTTTCAGATTACCAATAACATATCTCATGTTCATCATTTCTTCAAGAGCCAACATATTTAACATTCTAAAAAATCAAATTCAAAAGACATATGCACTGTTCAAGCATTCATTCAGAAGACAAAAAGCATTGCCACCACATGTAAATAATTAGAATTTTTCTTATTAAAAACTCAAAAATTATTGACTCCTTATTCTAAAGAAAATATTCTATTTTATTCATGTTTAATGATGATGAGAAAAATAAATTATAGCTTAATTGGAGATAAAATCAAAAATATAGATACTAATTACTACTATATGACTCCTAAGGTGAAACTCAAATAAAAAAAAGTTATCACAGGGTTAAGGTTAAGATCAGAACTCAACAACCTTGAAGTTGGGAAGTGGATGCCTCTTTAGTCTGTGGCGTGCTTGGCCCTTCAAGAGATAGTTTCTGACGCTTCAGTTCTTTGAAGTCACGCCCTTGCTCTTCTTGTTCCCTGAGCAGTTTGCAGAGCATGCTGTTTTGATTTTGCTGTTCTTCTTTTAATTGGTCCATAGCTTCTTGAAACTTAGTAACAGATGCTTCAAGATGTTCCCAGTATTCAAATTGAGGGAGTTCTGGTAGGAATTCTTGCGCCCTCCTCTTGATGGGATCATCCTACACTTGTTGTTTTTCCATTGTGATTTTAGTGATTGGCTGCTCCACTGAGATATACTCTGTTATTCCCATCTTTACTCCAGCATCTTTGCAGAGCATAGATATTAGGCTTGGATAAGCCAACCTGGCATCCTTGGAGTTCTTGTTAGCAAGTACGTAAAATTCAGATGGGATTAGTTGATGAACTTCTACTTCTTTTCCCAACATAATGCAATGGATCATTACTGCTCTTTTAACAGTGACTTCAGAACGGTTGCTTGTGGGCAGTATAGAATGCCCAATGAAGTCCAGCCAACCTCTGGTGACTGGTTTGAGATCTTCTCTCTTGAGTTGATTTGGGACACCCTTGCTGCTGGTGGTCCACCTGGCTCCAGAGATGCATATATCCTCTAGAATCTTATCCAGGCCCTTGTTTGTTCTCATCATTCTCCTATTGAAGGAGTTTGGGTCATCTTTCAGCTGAGGTAGCCTAAAGATCTCCCTGATTTTGTCAGGGTGGATGTGAACAATCTTTCCTCTGACCAAAGTTCGATAGTCATAGAGGGCAGTTCCAGATATTCTCTGCCTGTCTGTTTGCCACAGATTAGCGTAGAATTCTTGAACCATATTCCTTCCCACTTTCGTTTCAGGATTAGCTAGGACTTCCCAGTTCCTGTTTCGAATCTGCTATTGGATCTCTGGATATTCATCTTTTTTCAGATCAAACTTGACTTCCGGGATCACTGATCTTAGACCCATTATTTTGTAGTAATGGTCTGAATGTTCTTTGGTTAAGAACCTCCCTTGATTCCAAAGTGGTTTTGGAATGCTCTCTTTCTTGCCTCTTGGAGTGGGTTATTTTTCTTTAGGAGCCATAATCTTAGTGGGTATGGTTTAGTGATCACGGATAAACACACCAAACTTAGAGATTTGCTTGTCCTCAAGCAAAGGAAAGGAAAGGAGATGAGTAGAAGGAGAGCTTGTGTTGAATGATGGATGAGAGGGGAGGGGCCTAATGTGGTTTTAAAAAGGGAAGGGTGGGATTTTCGAAAATATTAAAAAGATAAGATAGAAGATATGATTTAAAAAAATATGATATGAAAAGATGTGATTTAAAATTGAAAAGATATGAAAGATATTTGAAAAAGATAGATTTGGATTTTGAAAAAGATAATGTGGGGATTTGAAAAAGATATTGATGAGTTGAAAAGATTTTAGAAGGAAAAGAGATAGATTTGTTTTGGAAAATTTGAAAAAAAGAATTTGTGCTTATGGATTAAGATACATTTGATATTTTTAAAGTAGGGTTTTTAGAAATTAGGGTTCTTAGAAATCAGGGTTTGTAACATGTTTATGCAAGAAATCATGAATTGAAATATGAAAATTAAGATTAAAATGAAAAATATGAAGTAAAAAACGAATTTACCTCCTCCCCACCATCTTGGCTTTAAACGCCCAAACGCTGCATGTTTTGGGCATCTAACGCCCAATTGCTGCATCTCCTGGGCATTCAACACCCAGCTGCTGCTTCTTTCTGGCGTTAAATGCCAGGAACTCCTTTGTCACTGGGCATTTTTCTGAACGCCCAGGACGCTGTAAATCTGGCGTTAAACGCCCAGGTAGCTATCCTTACTGGCGTTCAACGCCCAGTGGATGCTTCTTTTGGGCGTTGAACGCCCAATTGTGCCTCTTACTGGCGTTTTCTTGCCAGTGAGCTCTTTTTATCTATTTTGTGTGCTAGATCCTTCTGTAACCCTGTAAACTTATGCAATTGACTCTTTACCTTAGTATCAATGAACTTTATATAAACAAATAAAATCAAGAATAGGGCAAAATGCTTAGAGGAAGTGATGCCAATGGCTGGGTTGCCTCCCAGCAAGCGCTTCTTTATTGTCTTTAGCTGGACCTTGCTGAGCTTTTTAATCTAGCCACAGCCTTAAGCATTCTTGCTCAACATTACCTTCAAGATAATTCTTGATTCTCTGTCCATTAACAATGAACTTCCTATCCGAGTCAATGTCTTGAAGCTCCACATAACCATATGGTGATACACTTGTAATCACATATGGTCCCCTCCGCCGGGACTTCAGTTTCCCGGGGAATAGCCTAAGCCTAAAGTTAAACAACAGAACCTTTTGTCCTGGTTCAAAGATTCTAGAAGATAGCTTTCTGTCATGCCATCTTTTCGATTTCTCTTTATAAAGCTTGGCATTTTCGAAAGCAGTGAATCTGAATTCCTCTAGCTCATTCAGCTGGAGCAATCTCTTTTTTCCAGCTAGTTTGGCATCAAAGTTTAGGAATCTGGTTGCCCAGTAGGCTTTATGTTCCAGTTCCACGGGCAGGTGACAAGCCTTACCATACACAAGTTGGTACGGAGAGGTCCCCATAGGAGTCTTGAATGCTGTTCTGTAAGCCCACAGAGCATCATCCAAGCTTCGTGCCCAATCCTTTCTACGGGTACTTACAGTCCGTTCCAGGATTTTTTTCAGTTCTCTGTTAGAAACTTCAGCTTGCCTATTTGTCTGTGGATGATATGGAGTCACCACCTTGTAGCAAATCCCATACCGGACCATGGCGCAGTAAAACTGTTTGTTGCAGAAGTGAGTGCCCCCATCACTGATTAGTACCCTAGGGACACCAAATCTGCTGAATATATGTTTCTGGAGGAACTTCAGTACTGTTTTACTATGATTGGTGGGTGTGACAATGGCCTCTACCCATTTTCAAACATAGTCAACTGCCACCAGAATATAAGTGTTTGAGTATGATGGTGGGAAAGGCCCCATGAAATCAATTTCCCATACATCAAACAACTCAATCTCCAAGATTCCTTGTTGAGGCATGGCGTAATTATGAGGCAAATTACCAGCTCTCTGGCAACTGTCACAGTTACGTACAAACTCTCGGGAATCTCTATAGAGTGTAGGCCAGTAGAAACCACATTGGAGAACCTTGGTGGCTGTTCGCTCACCTCCGAAATGGCCTCCATATTGTGATCCATGGCAATGCCATAGGATCCTCTGTGCTTCTTCTCTAGGCACACACCTACGGATTATTCCATCTGCACATCTCTTAAAGAGATAGGGTTCATCCCACAAGTAGTACTTTGCATTAGAAATTAATTTTTTCTTTTGTTGCCTGCTGTACGCCTTGGGTATGAACCTTGCAGCTTTATAGTTTGCAATGTCTGCAAACCATGGTGTTTCCTGAATGGCGAACAAATGCTCAACTGGAAAAGTTTCAGAGATCTCAATAGAGGGAGAGGGCGCCCCTTCTACTGGCTCTATTTGGGATAGATGATCAGCCACTTGGTTTTCTGTCCCTTTTCTGTCTCTTATTTCTATATCAAACTCTTGCAGAAGTAATACCCATCTTATAAGCCTGGGTTTTGAATCCTGCTTTGTAAGTAGATATTTAAGAGCAGCATGGTTAGTGTACACAATCATCACTTTTGATCCTACTAAGTATGATCTAAACTTGTCAATGGCATTGACCACTGCAAGCAATTCCTTTTCTGTGGTTGTGTAATTTTTCTGGGCATCATTTGAAACACGGCTAGCATAATAAATGACATGCAGAAGTTTGTCATGCCTCTGCCCCAGTACTGCACCAATGGCGTGATCACTGGCATCACACATTAATTCGAATGGTAATGTCCAGTCTGGTGCAGAGATAACTGGTGCTGTGACTAGCTTAGCTTTCAGAGTTTCAAACGCCTGCAGGCACTCTGTGTCAAACGAAAATGGCGTGTCAGCAGCTAGCAGGTTGCCTAGAGATTTTTCAAACCTTTATAAACCTCCTATAGAATCCTGCATGCCCCAGAAAGCTTCTGATTGCCTTAACATTGGCAGGTGGTGGTAATTTTTCAATTACCTCTATTTTAGCTTGATCCACCTCTATTCCCTTGTTTGAAATTTTATGCCCAAAGACAATCCCTTCAGTCACCATAAAGTGACATTTTTCCCAATTTAAAACCAGGTTGGTCTCTTGGCATCTTTTCAAAACCAGTGTCAGGTGATCAAGACAGGAGCTGAATGAGTCTCCATATACTGAGAAGTCATCCATGAAGACTTCCAGAAATTTTTCCACCATAACAGAGAAAATAGAGAGCATGCATCTCTGAAAAATTGCAGGTGCATTACACAGCCCAAATGGCATCCTTCTGTAAGCAAATACTCCAGATGGACATGTGAATGCTGTTTTCTCTTGATCCTGAGGGTCTACTGCAATTTGGTTGTAGCCTGAATAGCCGTCCAAAAAGCTGTAATAATTATGACCTGCTAGTCTTTCTAGCATCTAGTCTATGAATGGTAAAGGAAAATGATCCTTCCTGGTGGCTGTATTGAGCCTTCTGTAATCAATACACATGCGCCACCTTGTAACAATTCTTGTAGGAACCAGTTCATTTTTTTTCATTATGAACCACTGTCATGCCTCCCTTTTTAGGGACAACTTGAACAGGACTCACCCAGGGGCTATCAGAAATAGGATAAATAATCCTAGCCTCCAGTAATTTAGTGACCTCTTTCTGCACCACTTCCTTCATGGCTGGATTTAGCCGCCTCTGTGGTTGAACCACTGGCTTAGCATCATCCTCCAATAGGATTTTGTGCATGCATCTAGCTGGGCTTATGCCCTTAAGGTCACTTATGGACCACCCAAGAGCTGTCTTGTGTGTCCTTAGCACTTGAATTAGTGCTTCCTCTTCCTGTGGATTTAAAGCAGAGCTTATGATCACTGGAAAAGTATCACCTTCTCCCAGAAATGCATATTTCAGGGATGGTGGTAATGATTTAAGCTCGGGTTTAGGAGGTTTTTCCTCTTCCTGAGGAAATTTCAGAGACCCTTTCAATTCCTCTGAATCCTCTAGATCAGGCGAAACATCTTTAAAGATGTTTTCCATCTCTGATTCGAGACTCTCAGCCATGTTGATCTCCTCCACCAAAGAGTCAATAAGATCAACTTTCATACAGTCTTTTGGTGTGTCTGGATGCTGCATGGCATTGACAGCATTCAACTTAAACTCATCCTCATTGACTCTCAGGGTGACTTCCCCCTTTTAGACATCAATGAGAGTTTGTCCAGTTGCTAGGAAGGGTCTTCCTAGAATGAGAGTAGCACTCTTGTGCTCCTCCATCTCCAGCACTACGAAGTTAGTGGGAAAGACGGATGGCCTAACACTGACAATCATGTCCTCAATCACGCCTGATGGGCATTTAATGGAGCCATCAGCAAGTTGGAGACATATCCGGGTTGGTTTAACTTCTTCAGTTAAACCAAGCTTTCTGATGGTGGATGCAGGTATTAGGTTGATGCTTGCCCCAAGATCGCATAGAGCTGTCCTGGTGCAATTACCCTCTAATGTGCATGGTATCAGAAAGCTTCCGGGATCTTTAAGCTTTTCTGGAAAGTTTTTCAGAATGACTGCACTGCATTCTTCAGTGAGGAGAACTCTTTCAGTTTCTCTCCAATCCTTCTTATGACTCAGGATCTCTTTCATGAACTTGGCATAAGAAGGTATTTGCTCAAGTGCCTCTGCAAACGGAATCTTTATTTCAAGAGTCCTGAGATAATCTGCAAAGCGAGCAAATTGCTTATCTTGCTCCTCTTGGCGGAGTTTTTGAGGATAAGGTATCTTGGCTTTATATTCCTCAACCTTAGTTGCGGTAGGTTTATTTCCTGCAGAGGTGGTTGGAGAAGCTTTTTTAGAGGGGTTGTTATCAGCACTTGTGTATGTCTGATCCCTCACTGGCATTTGAATGCTAGGGTTGGAAGCTGGAGTGACGTTAGATGCCAACTCCTCAGCTGTTCCTGGCGTCTGAACGCTGGAACTGTGCTTCCTCTGGGCGTTCAACGCCAGTTCCTTGCTTGTTTCTGGCGTTGAACGCCAGTCTTGAGCATGGTTTGGGCGTTCAGCGCCAGCCTTCCACCCAATTTCTGGCATTTTAGCGCCAGAATTATTTTTCCCTGGGCTCTTACTGTCCTCAGATGGAATTTGGGTAGTTTGCTCATTTCTTGGCTTCCTGCTGCCTTGAGGTAGGGTATTTAATGTTTTCCCACTTCTTAATTGAACTGCTTGGCATTCTTCTGTTATTTGTTTTGATAGCTGCTGCTTTGTTTGCTTTATCTCCTTGTTTAAAGCCTTGGATATCCAGCCTTAGCTGTGTCATCCGTTTTGGAGGAAAGTATTGATTCAGGAATTTTTCTGTCAGCTGTTTCCATGTCTTTATGCTAGCCTTAGGTTGGTTATTTAACCACCTCTTAGCTTGGTCTTTTACAGCAAATGGAAATAGTAATAATCTGTAGACATCCTAATCTACTTCTTTATCATGTACTGTGTCGGCAAGTTGTAAAAACTGTGCCAGAAACTCTGTAGGTTCTTCCTGTGGATGACCGGAATACTGGCAACTTTGCTGCACCATGATAATGAGCTGAGGATTCAGCTCAAAGCTACTGACCCCAATGGAGGGTATACTGATACTACTCCCATATGAAGCAGTAGTGGGGTTAGCATATGACCCCAGAGTCCTTCTGGACTGTTCATTTCCACTTAGATCCATGATGGAGAAAGGGAGATGATGTAAATTAGAGAAAATAATTTTTATTTATTTATTTATTATTTATTTCGAAAATAAAATAAATTAAAATAAAATAAATAAAAATAGGTGAAGATTTTCGAAAAATGGAGAGAAAAAAAATGGTTAGAGAGTTTTGAAAAAGATATGATTTGAAAAAGATTTTAAATTTTGAAATAAAAATCTAAATTTTAAAAGTAAATTTCGAAAATTTGTTTTAAAATAGAGAGAAAAGATATTTTTGAATTTAAAGAGGAAAGAGAAAAACAATAAGATAGCACAAGATTTAAAATTTTTAGATCTAATGCTCCTTGTTTTCGAAAATTTTGGAGGGAAAACACCAAGGAACACCAAAATTAAAAATTTTAAGATCAAGACATAAAGAAAACTCAAGAACACTTTGAAGACTCACAAGAACACAAGAACATGAAGAAAGAACACCAAAGTGAAAATTTTTAAAAAACCAAAATAAAATTTTCGAAAACCAAAGAAAAATCAACAAGAAAACACCAAACTTAAAGTTTGGCACAAGATTTAATGTAAAAATTATTTTTGAAAAAGAATTTAAAAAAAAGAAGATACCCAATTACCAAGAACACAGACCAACGCTCTAGCCACTTGGGCAGTAAATGTAACACTTGTTTTGAAGAAGTATTTTTTTTTTGAAAAATTTAAAAGAAAGGATTTTAAAAAGAAGATTTTAACCAAAAACAATATTAGAAGACTCTAAACCAAAAAAAAAAATTTTTCCTAATCTAAGCAACAAAATAAACCGTCAGTTGTCCAAACTCGAACAATCCCCGGCAACGGCGCCAAAAACTTGGTGCACGAAAATTACTTCACACTATGTAATTCCGCACAACTAACCAGCAAGTGCACTAGGTCGTCCAAGTAATACCTTACGTGAGTAAGGGTCGATCCCACGGAGATTGTTGGCTTGAAGCAAGCTATGGTTATCTTGCAACTCTTAGTCAGGATATCAATTTGTGGTTATCAATTGACTTGCAAATGAACAAGAGAGCATGAATTAAAGGTTACTTGTTATGCAGTAAATGAGAATATGTTGGAGTATTGGAGATGCTTTTCTTTTGAATCTCTGCCTTCTCCCTATCTTCTTCTTCACGCACGCACGTCCCTCCTATGGCAAGCTGTGTGTTGGTGGATCACCGTTGTCAATGGCTACCATCCTTCCTCTCAGTGAAAATGGTCCAGGTGCGCTGTCACCGCACGGCTAATCATCTGCAGGTTCTCGATCATACCGGAATAGGATTTACTATCCTTTTATGTTTGTCACTACGCCCAGCACTCGTGAGTTTGAAGCTCATCACAGTCATCCAATCCCAGAATCCTACTCGGAATACCACAGACAAGGTTTAGACTTTCTAGATTCTCGAGGATGCTGCCAATGGATTCTAGCTTATACCACGGAGATTCTGATTAAGGAATCTAAGAGATACTCATTCAATCTGATATAGAATGGAAGTGGTTGTCAGGCACACGTTCATAGGTTGAGAATGGTGATGAGTGTCACGGATCATCACATTCATTATAATGAAGCACGAATAAACATCTTAGATAGGAACAAGCGTGTTTGAATAGAAAACAGAAGTGATTGCATTAATTCATCGAAACACAGCAGAGCTCCTCACCCCCAACAATGGAGTTTAGAGACTCATGCCATCAAAGAGTACAAAGTTCATATCTAAAAATGTCATGAGGTACAAAATAAATTTCTAAAAGTTGTTTAAATACTAAACTAGTAACCTAGGTTTATAGAAAATGAGTAAACTATGATAGATAGTGCAGAAATCCACTTCTGGGGCCGACTTGGTGTGTGCTGGGGCTGAGACTAAAGCTTCTCACGTGCCTGGGCTGTTTTGGGCGTTCAACGCCAGGTTGTAACCTGTTTCTGGCGTTGAACTCCAACTTGTAACTTGTTTCTGGCGCTGGATGCCAGACTGCAACATGGAACTGGCGTTCAACGCCAGTTTACGTCGGCTATCCTTGAGCAAAGTATGGACTATTATATATTGCTGGAAAGCCCTGGATGTCTACTTTCCAACGCAATTGGAAACGCGTCAATTGGACTTCTGTAGTTCCAGAAATTCCATTTCGAGTGCAGAGAGGTCAGAATCCAACAGCATCAGCAGTCCTTTTTCAGCCTGAATCAGATTTTTGCTCAGCTCCCTCAATTTCAGCCAGAAAATACCTGAAATTACCGAAAAACACACAAACTCATAGTAAAGTCTAGAAATATAAATTTTGCTTAGAAACTAATGAAAATAAACTAAAAACTAACTAAAACATCCTAAAAATTATATGAAATTAACCCCAAAAAGCGTATAAAATATCCGCTCATCAGTGCCCCACGCGGCCGCGTCACATCCTACTAAGTGGCCACTCACGCGATCGCATGCCCCATGCGATCGCGTCACCCAATATTTGGCAATTAATGATTTTTGAACAGAGAGTTGTGCGAGAGCGAGGCAATTAATGGAAAGGAAGCATGCAAAAGTGGAAGGAATACAAGAAGTTGGAGAAACTGCTAAGTTGTCCAGCCTGACCTCTTCGCGCTCAAATGGGTATAACTTTAGCTACAAAGGTCCAAACAACGCGGTTTCAGTTGCGTTGGAAAGGTAACGTCCGGGGCTTCGATTTGATATATAATTCGTCATAGCTGCTCCGAAGTTAGGTGACGAGAACACATGAATGACGTGTCCGCATCGCATCTGTGAACCTCAACCCGCGCGGCCGCATGGGCGACGCCTCCGCGTCACTTGCCCGCAACCTGAACGTAACAGAAATCGCAGGGGGCAATTTCCGGGCTGCTTTTGACCCAGTTTTCAGCCCAGAACACACAGATTAGAGGCTATGAAGTGGGGGAATGCATCCATTCAGGAGAACTCGCCAATTTCCACTTTCCATGAATTAGATTTAGTTTAGAGAGAGATTCTCTCTCTCTTTAGGATTAGAATTTAGATTTAGGATTTTTATTCACTTTCAGGATTATCTCTTTTGATCAGGTTCAATATTCCTTTTATTTACCTTTGCAAGCTACTTTATGAATCCTTTCATGTTACAGATTACTCTTTTATTAATGTTATTTGAGGTATTTCAGTTTAATATTGATCTCTCTTATTTATGTTGTTGTTGCTTTACATCTGAAGGCACTTTTATTCCAGCAAATTTACTTTTTCTTCTTTTGGTCTTGGTTAAGGAATCAGTAACTCAGGAGTTATCTTATCTCAATATAATTGATAACTATTATCTTTGCTAATTGAACTGAGCTTCAATAATCCCAACCTTTTCTTAGGAAATAAATAGGATTCGAAGATCAAACTAATTAGCCCCTTGACTTTCCTTTTCTCTAGTAAGGGTTGACCAAGTGGAATTAAGATTCAACTTTCATTGTTGTTGATAAGAATAACTAAGCCTGGACTTCCAATTTCTCATACCTTGCCAAAAGTTTGCTTTGCAGTTATTTATTTATTTTAATTACCATTTAATTTATTTGTCATTAAATTACTCATTCCTCATTCTTGAAACCCCAATTTACAATCTCCATAACCAATAATAAGAACATACTTCCCTGCAATTCCTTGAGAAGACGACCCGAGGTTTAAATACTCGGTTATCAATTTTAAGGGGTTTGTTACTTGTGACAACCAAAACGTTTGTAAGAAAGGTTGATTGCTTGGTTTAGTAACTATACTTACAACGAGAGTTTACTATAACCTCTAAACCATCAATCTTCAGTTCTTCATGTATCATGTGGGTGAGGGTATTGAGGTGGTCTATAAAGGTGTGGTGGTTCATATGGTTAGTACAAAGGTGTATAAACATTGGAATCCCATGGGGGTGGATGGTGTGGTACTTGAAGGTTTGGTAGTTGAGAGTTGTGTAGGGGGTATCTTTTACATCTTTTGGGTTGATATTCACAAATAGGAAAGTTTGGCTCGTTGTAGTATGAAGGAGGGGTTTGCCATGAGTGTTGCTCATACACAATTGGTTCCTCCCTAAATTGATTCTCCTACTCCATGAAGCGGTCACAATTTGGATTCATCATACCCTATAAAATATTCACAACCAAGCTCCAAGCAACAAGGGTCATAGCTCATAGAGAAAGTAGGAAATAAAAACAAAAGACATTAACAAACAAGAAAAATAAACACCTACGTATAAACAAAAAATAACCAATAACCAAAAGTAAGATATTTATACTATCAACATATTTAAAATAACCAGAAGATAGCACTCAATTGCATCCCCGGCAACGGTGCCAAATTTGACAATGAGAATTCGTCAATTTAGATTTTCACAAAATAGAATTCCGTCGTTGAAAGTATAGTCTAGACCGGCAATTAATTCCCAAATCAAATGTTTAAATTCAAATCAAAGTAACTGAGATCAAGAGTACTTCAACCTCGGGTCGTTCTCCCTAGGATGCAATTGGAAGTGTTATACTTTAGGTTGTGAGGGAAAAAGGGGTTTTGAATTAAAGAACAAAATATTAAAGGAATTAAGCAATAAAAGAACCAAAAAATGATCAAAATTGGAGTTAATGCAATTAAAGGGGAATAAGACCAAAACTCAGTGAAAATGCTATAAGGGTGTGTGTGGTTGGAGAGAATACAAGTATATTCTCAGGAATTTTGAGATGGGAATATCTTATTCCCATGTTTGGTTCAAGATTTAAAAAATTATTCCTAGGTATGTGTTCCGAGGGTTACCTGAAACTGAAGGTCGATCTCGGATGAGATCTGCTGTGGTGGTCGGAGCTGTCGTGTCGGACTTGTTGGATCTGGTGGCTAGAGATGTCGTGTCTGACCTGATGGAACTGGTGGCCGGAGCTGTCATATCGGACCTGATGGAGCTGGTGGCCGGAGCTATCTTGTCCGACCTGATGGAACTGGCGGAGCTGGTGATGCTGATGATCCTTCGTCACCGGAGGGTGGTGGTACTTGCAAGAGACTCCGATGCTTAAGTTAGCATGGGCTTTAAGTAGGTTTTAAGTAGAATCAGAGTATGAGTTATACTTGGGTGCTCCAGTGTATTTATAGTAGTGTGGAGTGACCTTTTTGGAGATAAGATAGTTATCTTATCTTATCTTATCTTTGAGTGAAGTCATCTTATCTTTAAGGTGGAACCGCCTTTATCTTTCTAGGCTTTGCCTGCCTTTAGATTGGGTTGTCTTCCTTCGTTTGGGCCTACTTTGGGCTCTTTTGACGATTTGGCCGAACTCTTTATGAAGTGGTCGGTAATGGGCCAACCTTCCAAGAGGTCGGTCATAGGCTAACCTTCTAAGAAGTCGGACATGGGCCAACCTTCTAAGAGGTCGGCCTACCCGGTCCTTTATAGCTCGAACCGATGCATGAACAGTGCCCCTGCTTGAGTTCGACCTTTCCGTGAGATTGTGCTTTCAGAGCTTCGATCTCTTTGGGGAAGTCGTGCTCAAGCATCTGTCTGGCTTGTTTCTTCATTGCTTTGAAATCCTTGCAGATTTTCTAGAGGTTTGGTACTTTCCCAATCCGACATCTTTTGAGTGGTAGTGTGGGTTTTCTACCCTTGCCTTCTGGATCACGCCTTGCTTTAAGTTTGTGTTGACAACCCTCTGCTTTGGCGAAGTTATCCTTGCGGCTTGATATCCGGGCTTTTAGTGACTTGTCCAATGACTTTTTAGTGTTCTTTATATAGAACCTTTTTTAGTCTCGAATAACGTTCGTAGCCCTGTCTGAGAGTGTGCCTTGTTTGAGCAGAGTTGTATCCCTTTTAGCTAAGCACATTTGAGCTTTAAGTTGTTTCCCAATCTTTTGGCTTGTTCTTTTTTGAGATCGTACTTGCGCCTCTTTTTAGCTGACGTCGACCTGTACGACTTTGCCCCTGCTTGAGTTCGGACCTTTCCGTGAGATCGTGCTTTCAGAGCTTCGATCTCTTTGGGGAAGTCGTGCTCAAGCATCTTGACTTTGGTCGATCTTGAGTAGTTTCTCCTTGTGCGAGTCTGGTATTTCCCTTTTTAGTTTGTTGAGAGGACTTTTTAGTCTTATTCCGACTTGTTTTTCTTTACTACTCGGGCTTTTTAGTCATAACCCAACAACTTTTTAGGTAGTGTTCCGATCGGAAACCTTTTTATAGTTTGTTTAGATGACTTTTTAGTGCCGTTCTGATTTGTGCTTATTGACCTTTCCTTGGCCTTTGTGAGATGTTTATAGAGTATTGGTACTGTTCATACCCTGGGTCGAGCTGTCCGACCCGGGTTGATTGACGACAAGTTGACCGACCTCTTCAGGTCAGGACTATCCGACCTCTTCTCAAAGAGCTCGGCCAAATCACCAGAAAAGCCCAAAAAGGGCCCAAACAGAGGAACACGACCCAAATCCAAAGGCAACCCAAGCCTATAGAGATAAGGGTGGTTCCCTTGAAGATAAGATGACTTCACTCAAAGATAAGATAAGATAACTATCTTATCTCCAGGAAGGTCACTCCTCACTATTATAAATACACTGGAGCACCCAGGTATAACTCATACTTTGATTCTACTAAAAACCTGCTCAAAAGCCTATGCTAACTTAAGCATCGGAGTCTCTTGCAGATGCCACCACCCTCCGGTGACAAAAGATCAGCAGCAACAGCTCTGGCCACCATCCACACGTTGGATACGTCAGTGCCGATCAGCACAGAAGATCTCAACCAAGATCGACCTACAGTTTCAGGTAACCCTCGGAACATTAGCGCTGTTGCCGGGGAACCTGGAAGTGATCCCATCATCATGGCAGACAACCTTGACAACGACCACAATTCTGATTTGGAGAACAAAACACCGCATAAGAACGCAGAGGTCACACTAGATGATACTTCTCAGCCTAACAAAGATAAAAACTTGCCAAATACGGGAGTCATGGAGGCACTTCAAGATCGATTAAAACAACTCAAAAAAGAAGTCGAATATCAACGGGAAGCCGAGAAAGACCTGCGAAGGGAAGCTAGGCGACGCCGAGAATTAGAAGATAACCTCCTAAAGCTTGAAGCCAATCTCAAAGCTAAAACTACTCGATCCAGCCACGAAGACAGCCCCCGCAAAGACCAAGACCCGTTCAATAGAGAGATCATGAAGGCCAAAATCCCAAAAGACTTCAAACCCCCTGACATAACTCCGTACGATGGCACATCATATCCCATCCATCATCTCAGTAATTTCAGAAGTAGAATGTATCTCACCGACGCCTCAGATGCGGTTCGATGCAAAGCCTTCCCGACTACCTTGACGAAGACAGCAATTAAGTGGTTCGACAATCTGCCCCCTAGGTCCCTCTCTAGCTTTGACGACTTAGCCAAGAAGTTTCTAGCCAGATTCTCCATCCAAAAGGAAAAAACTAAACACGGCCCAAGCTTATTAGGGATCAAGCAAGGAGATCGGGAAAGTCTTCGCAGCTACATGAAAAGATTCAACAAAGCATGTCTAGATATACAAAGTCTGCCGACAGAAGTAGCCATTATGGGTCTCATCAATGGCTTATGAGAGGGACCTTTTAGTCACTCCATATCGAAAAAACATCCCACATCCCTGAATGAAGTACAAGAACAAGCAGCGAAATACAACAACATGGAGGAAAACTCTCGACTAAGAGAGACCTCAAAGTCCGGATTCTCCTACTCCTCCCGAGATAAGGATAAGGAGTTCAAGAAAAAAAGAAGATCAGCATGGAGAAAAGATCAAGAAATACCACAATTACACCCCTCTTCAGGTGTCTCTTGTAGATGTCTACCGAGAAGTATGCCATACTGAAAGGATACCCCCACCTCGCCCACTCAAAAGCAAGAAAGGAGGAGGAAATTGGACAGAATACTGTGAATACCATCGAATCTATGGACATTCCACCAACGAGTGCTTCGACTTGAAGAATGTCATAGAAAAACTGGTGAGAGAGGGAAAACTAGATCGGTACTTAGCCAGCAAAGCAGATGAGCCAAGAAAAAGAAGAAGGGACGAAGACGTCGGACGAACAAAACGACCACCTCGTACCCCGGAGAGACATGTCCACATGATACACGGAGGATTTACGGGAGGAGGAATCTCCAAATCATCTCGCAAAAGACATCTTAAAGAAGTATATCATGTCGAGGGAGGAGAAGGAGCACCTGACCTCCCTACTATCACTTTTACTAAAGAGGACGCAGCTGGCATCATCTCGGGACATGACGATCCCATGGTCATCACTATCATATTGGCTAAAGCTAATCTCCACCGCACACTAGTAGACCAGGGAAGCTCAATTGACATCTTGTTCAAAACCACCTTCGACAAACTTGGCCTAGAGGAAAAGGAACTCAGAGCATACCTGAACAGCTTATTCGGGCTAGGAGACACTCCAATCCAGACACTTGGATGCATCTCACTGCACACAACCTTTGGAAAAGAAAACTGGTCAAAAACACTCAACATAGACTATATTTTGGTCAACGTGAGTTCAACCTACAATGCCCTGATAGGTCGGACAACGTTAAATCAGCTCAGTGCAGTAGTCTCGACTCCACATCTGTGCATGAAGTTCCCAACCACAGAAGGGGTAGCTACGATAAAAGCAGACCAGAGGACAGCGCGCCGTTGTTACAATGAAAGTCTGAACCTTAGAGGCATAGGAGAAGAAATCCACACAATCAAACTCGGGGGAGTTCGAGGGCGGGAAGAACTTCATCCACAACCTGAAGGCAAAATAGAAAAAGTCCAGATTGGAGATGTCCCAGATAAAACAACCAATATCGGCACAATCCTAAAAGGAGACATAAAGGAGTCCCTCATACAGTTCTTAAGAAATAATGTCGACCTCTTTTCATGGAAGGCCGCAGACATGCCGGGCATAGACCCCAAACTAATGTGCCACAAGCTGGCAGTATACCCAGGATCTCGGCCAGTACAGTAGAGACGTAGAAAGCTCGAACCAGAACGATCCCAAGCTGTGGAAGAGTAAGTGCAAGCTCTACTGGAGGCAGGATTCATAAGGGAAGTCAAGTACCCACTATGGCTCGCTAACGTCGTCTTGGTGAAAAAATCAAATGGGAAGTGGTGGATGTGCACCGACTACACCGATCTCAACAAAGCTTTCCCAAAAGATCCTTATCCACTCCCAAATATCGACGCTCTGGTGGATGCCTCCTCCGGATACAAATTCCTCTCATTTATGGATGCCTATTTGGGATACAATCAAATCTCAATGTACCCACCTGATCAAGAAAAAACCTCATTCTTAACCCCAAAAGCAAACTACTGCTACATCATCATGCCATTCAGACTCAAAAATGCAGGAGCCACTTATCAAAGATTAATGAATAAAGTCTTCACAGCCCATATCGGGAAAGTCATGGAAGTATACGTGGACGACATGTTAGTAATGACACAAAGCGAGGAATCATTACTGTCTGACCTCACCCAAGTATTCGACACTATAAGAAGGCATGGCATGCGAATTAACCCTGCAAAATGCACATTCGCAGTAGAAGCTGGAAAATTCTTGGGTTTCATGCTCATACAAAGAGGAATTGAGGTAAATCCGGATAAATGCCGGGCTATACTCGACATGAAAAGCCCGACCTATGTCAAAGAGGTACAACAACTCAATGGAAGATTAACAGCCTTGTCCAAATTTCTAGCCGGATCAGCAATAAGATCCCTCCCCTTCTACGCCACTTTAAGGAAGGGAAAGGAAATCGGGCAGTAGCCTCAGCATTGGTCAGAGAGGACGAAAATGGACAACAACCTATATACTTCATCAGCAAAGCACTACAAGGGTCTGAATTGAACTACCAAAAAATAGAAAAATTTGCCTATGCTCTCATACTAACGTTTCGACGACTTCGCCCATATTTCCAAGCCCATATTATCAAAGTGCGGACTAACCAGCCCATAAAAGGCATTTTGCAAAAAATAGATTTAGCAGGAAGAATCTTACAGTGGGCAGTCGAGTTATCCGAATTCGACCTTCAATATGAAGCTCGGACAGCCATCAAATCACAGTATCTGGCCGACTTCATTGTAGAGTTTATCGACACTCCAGAAATCCCCACAGAATGGAATCTCTACGTAGACGGCTCCTTGAACAAAACCAGAAGTGGCGCAGGTGTGATAATAGAAAGCAATCACGGAACCCAAATAGAACTTTCCCTCAAATTCGGGTTCCCTGCTTCAAACAACCAAGCCAAATATGAGGCATTACTAGCCGGAAGCTAAAAAACTTACCATCTTCGGTGACTCACAAGTAGTCACCTCACAAATAGCAGAAAGCTATCAAGCCAAGGATTCGATCATGAAAAAGTACTTGGATAAAACCAAGGAACAACTTGGACAACTCGGGAAATATGAGGTCCGCCACATACCTCGGGAACATAATGCACAAGCTGATGCACTCTCAAAACTAGCCAGCACCAAACCAGGGGGCAACAATAGAAGCCTCATTCAGGAGATACTATAGAACCCGTCAATTTCAGAAGAAGAAAAGGTCCTAGCCATAACCTGTCTGGATCAAGGATGGATGACTCCTATAATTAACTACCTCAAAACAGAAATACTCCCTGCAGATAAGAAGGAAGCAAAGAGGTTAAAATGGGAGGCACAATACTACACCATCATAAACAATACTCTATACAAGAGAGGGATTTCAATACCACTGTTAAAATGTGTGCCGACTTCCGACACAAAGGAAATTTTAGAAGAAATACACAGTGGCATGTGTGGCAACCATCTCAGAGCACAAGCTCTCACCAAAAAAGTTCTCCGAGCCGGATTCTATTGGCCAACTTTACAAAAGGAAGTAACAGAGTTCGTAAAGACATGTCCACCATGTCAGAAACATGCTAATTTCCATATCGCCCCACCAAAAGAACTCATCAGCGTAACCTCACCCTGGCCATTCGCAAAATGGGGACTCGACCTCCTTGTGCCCTTCCCTCAAGGATCAGGTGATGAGTATTTTGGTGAAAAATAAATTTCTCCCAAAACACACAAATCTAACCGGCAAGTGTATCGGGTCGCATCAAATAATAAAAACTCACGGGAGTGAGGTCGATCCCACAGGGATTGAAGGATTGAGCAATTTTAGCTTAGTGGTTAATTTAGTCAAGCGAATCAAGATTTGGTTGAGTGTTTTGTGATTTGCAGAAATTAAATTGCATGGAATTAAAGAGAACAGGAAATTGAATTGCTGAATCTTAAAGAACAAGAAATTAAATGGCAGAAACTTAGAATGCAAGAAATGTAAATTGTGGAATCTTAAATTGCAAGAAATGTAAATGACTTGAATCGTAAAGGGAATTGGGGATTGGATTTGCAGAATTTAAACAAGGAAAAGTAAAGTGCATCAAACAGAAAAGTAAAAGAGTGTTTGGGTTGAATCGGATCTGAAGCAAAACAAGTAAATGAACATGAAAAGCAAAAACAGAATGTAAATTGGAATTTCAAATCTCAGGGGTCCAGAGACTAGAAAACCAGTTCTAGATCTCACTACCTTCCTTGATCCAACAACAACGATTGCAAGGGAAAAGTAAATTGTAAAGAAAGTAGATGAAGAGCAATTAACAGAAATTGAAATCCAATCAAGCAGTAAATAAAGCAGTGAGATCCAAGGTTGAGATTGAAACAGAATTTCTTCAATTCTCCAACCCAAAATCCAAGACAATTGTAATTGAAATTGAAACAATAAAACTGAGAGGAAGAGAAGTGAATTCTCCTTCCCCAAGACAAAGAAATTAAAGATCACTCAATATCAAAAGCTCTCCGAAAACTATTATGAAAATTCCAAAAGAAAACTCCCTAAAAGAAAAGCTCCCTGAAGAACTTGAATTCTATCCTATTTATACACTTTCTTCCAATGATCTTCAAGCCTTGAGTTGGGCCTTTGTTCTTGGTGGAATTGGGTTGAAAGAGGCCTTGGTTAATTGCTCTTGGAGTTTGAAGAGGAACCAAAACGAACCAATTGAACCGGGTTGGAGTTTTGCAAAAGTTGGACCAAAAGCAAAACTTTTGCTCCAACTTTTCATATCAGCTAACACCACTTTGCTGATACTCACGTTGGTGCCAAAGTTAGGGGTCTAACTTT
>NC_029788.2:90114012-90141826 GCF_000816755.2 Arachis ipaensis | reverse complement strand
AAATGATCCTCTCTTCTTTCTCTACATGATCATATGACTTATCAAGGCTGGAATCAAGGTGAGTTGGCTGCACCATCTCTCTTTTGATTCAGTTTCAAGGAAACATGCTTAAACATGTATTTTCTTGATGTTCTTCCTTAGGAATCATGCTTAACTTGAGTTGAGGGCCAAGAAACGTGAACTTCCAGCAATTCTAAGGTTAGAAATCACTTCCTAATGTGCTGAGGGAGATATGGTTAGTTGAGAGTTTTTGGATTTAAAGTTGTTCTTGATGTGATTTAGGAGGAAAAAGTGCTTAAGGACCACCTGAAAGTCTAACTGAATTTGGAGTAGCAAAACCAGGTAGGGTGTCATGAAATTAATCTTGATTATTTGTGTTTGAGTTGTGTGAATGTTGTATGATTTGGCTGTGCTAAGAATTGGTTGCATATATGATTGATTCTTGGTGAAAATTTGGTAAAATTTTGATGAAATTTGATGAAATTCAAGTTTTAAAGTTCATGTTCTTGGGGCAGCTGGAAAAACGAAACCCTAGGCTTAAATTGAGGTTCAATTTGTGTTGAAATCATGTAGAAAACATGGGGTTTTAGTGGCTGCTAATTTATTATGAATTATAGTAAAAATTGGTTACTGAAAAGACTGAAAAACGGGTAAAAACAGAGAAAGAATTTGAAGAATTTATGAAGAACTTGAAGAACACTTTGAGTGTGATGAAGAACAATGAATAATAGGCTTTAGATCCTTAAATGGGCAAGGAAGTGAAATTTTTGGTGTTTAAGGGGTTATTTGGTAATTTCTGAAAGTTAGGGTGGTAAAGGTAGAAATATTAAAAGTTACGGGTGGTAAAAAGTGAATTTTAAAGGTTAAAAGTAAAAGGTAAGTTAATTTTCGAAAATTAATGATAAAATAATAAATAATAATATTTAATTAAAAATAATATTTTAATAAAAATAATAAAATAATACAGAAAAGATAGTTTTCTGTAAAAGCTTTAGAAAGACAACTTAAAGCGCAGAATCTCATAATTACCTTCATAAAATACTTAGGGAGTAGTAAGAACATATTAGTGAGGCAAAGATAAATAAAAGATAAAAAGTTGAAGAAAAGATAAAAATTGAAGAAAAAGTCTGTAAAGTTTTAATGACAGAAAAACAGACAGAAACTAGTGAACAAACTAGGGCAACATAGTTAGTCTTTGAGTTGCGACTAGAGTTAGGTATTATATGAAAAGTTAAACTGTTTCATTATAGACTTAATGAACCTATACTTGGGACAGGCTAACTATTCATACCGAAATTTACATAAGCTTTAAATACACAAGTCAAACAGAGAAATCAGAGCAGGGTAAAGAGACTAAGAGCAGAAGGATTATTGAAAAGTTATTTGTTGCTTGCGGCAACCCAAGAGATATTATATATATATATATATACATATATATATATGTATATATACATATATATATATGTATATATATATATATATATTTGTTGCTTAACGCAACCCAAGAGATATTATGTATATATTTGTTGCTTAATACAACCCAAGAGATATTATGTATATATTTGTTGCTTAATACAACCCAAGAGATATTATTTATTTGTTTGTTGCTTAATGCAACCTAAGAGATGTTTGTTTATTTATCTGTTGCCCTGAGGCAACCCAAGAGTAATTTTCCATTCCCAAGAGTATATATTTCCTGCGAG
Source organism: Arachis ipaensis (assembly GCF_000816755.2). Classification (NCBI taxonomy): domain Eukaryota; kingdom Viridiplantae; phylum Streptophyta; class Magnoliopsida; order Fabales; family Fabaceae; genus Arachis; species Arachis ipaensis. Next base: position 90,140,123 of record NC_029788.2, on the reverse strand, counting down.
TAGAAAGCAGAGGCTGTCTCAATAGAGCTGCTAATAATTATATGCGTATTTATTTGAACGAAAAATCGTATCCGGGAAATCGTGAACTCGTGACCGGATAAATGTCGGGAATGCAGGTGCTAACCGACACATGAGCTCATGGCCTGTACTAGGACTAGACATGCATCATTCTTGTCTGCGCATCATTCTCTGTTGCATTCCTACTTATGTGTGATCTATTTCTTTATGTTTGTTTTCTCGAGTGTTATGTCTGTGCTTTATCTTCTTGTATTCTTCTGCTTATGTTCTGTTCTTTGTTTTTCTATCTATTTTTAACTTATGTTTACTACTTTACTGTATTCTATTATCCATCTGCTAAACGAAAATGAATAAATGAATGTAACTAACAACCCCGACCCAACTAAGAACTCCCCAGTTCTTACCCCTTCTCTCCTTTCCTCCCCCTCAGATGGAGACGGGCGTGATCTTCTATGAGTTCGAGGACCCTTACGTCTACGAGGATCTGGTACATCACAGTTACTTCATTATGGGTTTGGAGCCTCGTATTAGACGATATGCGTTACCTAATCAAGCTTTTCAACATCCTCTGTCTAGCCCGCATTTTTGACCCCGATGCTCCTTACGACTTTCCCTTATCTTGGTTACATCCTGACGTACCTGGACATCCTTTTTCTGATGATCCCGGACACCCTATACCAGCTCAACCTTTGAATGAGGCGGTACCTGAGCCTATCATTCCTGATGACCCCCGAGTTAGCTGGTGACTACGTACCTGTGATACCACCAGAGTGGGATTTCCCCCTGAGCCGATCCCCGACTTTCCATAGCCTGATGAGCCAGCACTACCGGACGGTGGGATAGCTCCTATATATGCAAACGGACCTGTGCTCGCGGATGGTTTTGTACATAGTGACAGCAGTGTTTCTGGTGGATCTGAGGATGTAGTTGTAGCTGCGGACGATGAGGAAAAGGAGGATCCTGAGATAGAGATAGAGCAGGATGAGGAGATGGACGAGCCTCACGGCGATTCTCTGAACGGCCACGTGTAGATATAGTTTGACTGTGGAAGGGACATTCTTTTGATGACACTCTAATCTGACATTATCTGTTAGTTAGTCTCTCACTTGTGTTAGTACACCCGAGAGCTAGGAGCTATATAGTGGTTAGGCTAGCCTCGGCGCCAGTTTAGCGGCCAGGCCCTGGGAGTGTCATGTATATATTAGCTACATAGGATGACGAGGATGTAAACTGACTTGATCTTGTGTAAACGCTACATGTTTTGTTATAGTGTACATGATGTATATTATCAGTTGTGCTCCTATTTTATTTATGTTTCCTTTCTATTTCTCTCAATGTATGCCTGTTTATTTTACCTTGTTATCCGCAACGATATAATAAAAAAAAGTTACTCGTAAAGCTAGCATCACTCTAACAAGGAACATGCTCATATATTAAATAATAGTTAATAATTAGGAGGGATAAGTTAGTAACATTTAGCTTCTTGTATGACCATGGCATACTGGGAGTTGGATCGTTACATCCGAACTAGAAGGGCGAGAGCTACCAAGGTCATGGCATGCCTACAATCTGAGAAGGTATTATAGTTAGAGGTAATAAAGATCTTAGGTCAAGGTGCACTCTTTTTATTGAAAAGGTTTTTTAACGAGGCACCAAACCAAGATCTATAAAATTGCCCGACTTAGAGGGTAAACACCCACATGTATATATTTGTATATTTTCTATTTTCAATAAAGTTTTTCAGATTTTCTACAAACCCTCTTTATCAAGACGCATTAATCTGAAATGCAAAAAATTCATCGCCTGATTATAAACCTACGGATCGGCAAAAAGTGAAAACCAAACTCACTGCTCGATCACGATAAAGATCAACAAAGATGAAAACCGAATTCATCAAAGGTCGACCAAGCGAGGATCAAACTCAATTTCTACAAAATCGGCAAGATGAAAAGTGGCAAAAACAGAATAATGCAAGAAGTTATCAAAAAGTAATCCATAGGAAGAGACCTGATGAGGCCTCAATAAAAATGGATTGCTAAACATAACTTAAAGACGGATCGACATAAAGAAGTCAGACCAGTCGACTACAACAACAAAAGTAATAAAAAGTAATCCCTAGAAAGAGGCCTGGCCAGCCCTAAAAAAGATGATTACTAGAAATAACTTAGAAGGGACTGACATGATGAAGTCTTTCCAAAAGTTATAAAAAGTAATCCATAAAAGAGACCTGACAAAGGTCCAAATAAAATGGATTACTAGAAATAACTTAGAAGGGACCGACATGATGAAGTTGGCCCAAAAAACTACAAAAGTTATAAAAAGTAATCCATAAAAGAGACCTGACAAAGGTCCAAATAAAATAGATTACTAGAAATAACTTAGAAGGGACCGACATGATGAAGTCGGCCCGAAAAACTACAAAAGTTATAAAAAGTAATCCATAAAAGAGACCTGACAAAGGTCCAAATAAAATTGATTACTAGAAATAACTTAGAAGGGACCGACATGAAGTCGGCCCAAAAGTTATAAAAAGTAATCCATAAAAGAGACCTGACAAAGGTCCAAATAAAATGGATTACTAGAAATAACTTAGAACGAACCGAGATGAAGAAGTCGGCCGACAAAAGGCATACGCTATAAGGGACTCAAGTCGGACCCAGAAAGCCATGACCTCAATAAAAACAATCTACAAGTATTGTATGAAAGAATGCGAAGAAGACTAGTTGAACAAAGCTAGCTTCAACTAAAGCAGGAAATAAAGCACAAAGACAATCAAAAGAGGTCGGACAGCAAGATTCCAACACTCTCAAGACTCCAGAAAAGTGTAAAAAAGATGCAGACAAGCAAATCACAAAAGAAACAAAGTTGCTATAATAACAAAATCAAGAGGCCACCTGAAGTCAACCCCAAGAAGCTTGAAAAACTACCTTGTTTTTCCAAAATAAAGTTTCCAAAAGAAAAGCAACTAAGAAATTCGAAGTCAAATAAAACACCAGCTACAAAATAAGAGTTCAAAAAGCCCACAAACCGAGCTATACAAACATCAGATAAAAGTTATCAAAGATCCAGGTTATCATTAGGAGCAGCACCCTGAGTCGATGAAGGATAGATGATCTTCGTAGGAATTGCATCTACAGTCCCATCATCTCGGTTCAAGATTTGGACATCAGGGTCAGACTCGGGATGGTTGACCTCAGTATTAGGAGTTGTAGAAGCCAGGGTGACAGAGGCTTTGACAGACGGCACGGGAGGGGGGTCTACATCTACATCATCATCATCAGGGTCATCAGGGACAATCTTACCATCTTTTACAATGTTGTCCTAGCTAAATAGGGTGAGGTCAAACTCGGGCACAAGAACTCGAACCTGATCCTTCATATTCTCATGAGCATCATTTACGCTATCTACAAGATGACCTTGGAGCTCGGTGTAGTCGGCCTGAGCAGACTCTAACCTCTTCCTGAGCTCTATCATCTCCCCATAAGTTAGGACATAGCTCTCTTTATGCTTCAGTGCCATCTCCTCATCCAAGTTCGCAGAAGCCACCGCAGCAGTAGCCCGAGTCTTCTCACCCTCCAACTCTTTTTCCAGCTTTGCCACCTTCACCTCAAGCTCCTCCTTCAACCCCTTGATTCTGTCGAACTTCGATTTAGCCTCCTCCATAAAAGCCTTTGTCGCATGAATGGGAAGATCCTAGGCAGTTCGATATAAAGCCGCCCCCATGTGTGCCATCTTAATACTGCTCCAAGTGATAAAGTCCAAATGACGAAGAAGAGAGGCATCATCAGTAGGAACAACACCATAAGGAGCAATCTACTGATCGACAAATCCAACGGCATCAAAGTCAGGGGCATCTAAATTGAAAGGCTCAATGGTCCTCTGTCTTTTTGGAGGAGGGCAAATTGTAGAAGAAGTAGCAGTAGAAGTCGAGGGAGGATCAACCAAATGGACCTGAGGAGTTGGAATCATCCTCCTCAGCCCAGTAGAGCTCAAAATCGCCTTTTTAGGTGGAACTTGAGAAGATCCCTCCCCTGCAGCTTTAGCCGAGATGTTTTAGGCAGCAGTGGCCTTCCTCGCCTTCTTAAAGGCTTTATGGAATCATTGGTCTTTGCCATCTCTGAAAAAACAAATCAACCAAAAAGCAAGTTACAAATCAGAAGGAAAAGAAGCAAAAACAAATAAAATAGAGCAAAAGAAGTCGGACACTACCCAGCATAGTTCGGACAAGAGAGGGGTCCCCCAAAAATCTCTTTGTATCGAGATCGGGAGGTTCCCCCCAAATATCTTCCAACACATTCACAAAAGCCTGCTCGACCTCATCAAGCATCTCCTACGAGTATCGAGACACCACAATATTCTTTTGCCAACACAAGGGGAAGGCAGGTTCATTATTCGACTCTAAGAAAAAGGGTCGAGCTCCCTCAACAGCTCGGACCTTAAAAAAGTAATTCTTAACGTCCCTAAAGGACTCGTCATACATAGAAAACACTTTATGTTCTTGAGTAGATCGAAAAGAAATCCAAGAAGCTTTCTTTTTTGAGGAGATCCTGGGCTTAGTCAAAACAAAAAGATAAAGAAAGAGAGTTTGAGAAGGTTTGAGATCCAACTCTTGGCAGAGTAACTGAAAGATCTTGATAAAACCCTAGGAGTTTGGATGGAGCTGGGATGGAGCTACGTTGCACGACCACAACAAGTCGGTCTCAAAGGAGGTAAAAGGAAGGGTAATGTTCATTTGGTTGAAAAAATAGTCGCAAGCATAAAAGAAGGGGCGTTCCCCCTGGGTCAGAGCAGGGAAGCAAACCCTTTGATCAGAGTTAGGCGCTACCAATTCATAGTTGTTCTCCTGATCCCTACTACTACAGATTTGGTGATGTTTTCTAAGCTCCGCACAGAACTCAGAATTAACTACGGAAACACATATCAGGACAATGGAGTCCAGCCAGTCGGACATACCCTCAGGGACCTTGGAAGATGTCTCGATAATATTTTTGCAAGACATGGTCAACTAGTCCTACAGCAAGAAAAAGAAAATGGATTACTAACCAAAAGCAGCTCGGGCAAAATCAAAGAAATCAGCTCGGACAAACATGACTCAAGCATACAAATAGTAAAAAGAAAACCCCAAGACGCACACCAAGGTCCAGGGGCATCCTTTGGAGGCAGTGACAGAGTAAGCACTCAAAAAAATCTACAAGGCTACGTCCCAACAAAACTCTCAGCAAAGAAAATAACCCTCTTTCAACATGCAACACTCCGAGAAGAAAATCGTAAAGCCATCAGAAAATCGTTATCTTTTACAAATCTATCAGCCAAGAAAATAATCAACATCAAACAGGACAAATGAAAATCATCAAAGGCACAATCTTTTTCAGAATCAAGCAGATTCACAAGCTTCAATAACGACATGCAGTTCATAAAGCCTCAAAATCAAAGGATACAAATCAGAAACGATAAACGGCATGCAAAAACCCTAAAAACATCAAAACACAAAAAGGATCATTCAAAATCGAAGGAACTCCTAGAACACACATTGCAGTGATAATCAGATGCATGACAAACGCAGAAAAGATTCAAGCATTCTAACATGAAACCAAGCAAAGATCAAAACTTTTCAAGCATAAAGTAAGTGCAGAAAGAAAGAAGGAGAAAAAAGGACCAACTTGTAAAGTAAGAAGGCAACGGCGAGCCCACACCAATGACCACTTTGAAGGAGAGCACGAAGACGTAGAAACTTGGGGGCAAGAGAACGAAGAGTTACAAACGAAACAGAAGAATAAAAGAGAAAGGGGGAATTTACAGCAAGCAAGAGAAACAAAAATAGAAAAGAGAAAGCTTTGGTGTAATTCAAAATGAAATAAGGAAGTGGGAGGCAAAGGAAACGGAACATTAAGGAATTAATGAGGCATTAAAAACCCTCGCACGTTCCCAAGGCAAGGAATGCATGTTTTCAAAATTGAAGAAACAAAAGAAAAATGTTCCGCATTCAAAAGGAAGCTCTACAAAAAGAGATCAACAAATGCTCGAGCTCGGCTTCTCCAGAGAAGGATTGAAGTCCTAAAGCTAAGGACTCGACCTCAAAACGAAGACCACACTCGAGCAGGGGCACTGTTCATACCCTGGGTCGAGCTGTCCCACCCGGGTTGATTGACGACAAGTCGACCGACCTCTTCAGGTCAGGACTATCCGACCTCTTCTCAAAGAGCTTGGCCAAATCACCAGGAAAGCCCAAAAAAGGCCCAAACAGAGGAACACGACCCAAATCCAAAGGCAACCCAAGCCTATAGAGATAAGGGCGGTTCCCTTGAAGATAAGATGACTTCACTCAAAGATAAGATAAGATAACTATCTTATCTCCAGGAAGGTCACTCCTCACTATTATAAATACACTGGAGCACCCAGGTATAACTCATACTTTGATTCTACTAAAAACCTTCTCAAAGCCCATGCTAACTTAAGCATCGGAGTCTCTTGCAGGTACCACCACCCTCCGATGACAAAGGATCAGCAGCACCCTCAATCCAACAAGTTGAACGCAATAGCTACGGCCACCACCCACACGTCGGACACATCAGCACAGAAGATCTCGTCCGAGATCGACCTACAGTTTCAGGTAACCCTCGAAACAGGTACTTTGCTGTCCGACCTCTTTTTTATCAGATCTTGTTTTGTCTGTCTCCTGTTTGGGCGGGATGACTGTTGCACGAAATTGTGATCTCAATGGTGCCAACAACTTGGTACATACAATCGTAATCTCAACTCTTTTTCACAACTCCGCACAACTAACCAGCAAGTGCACTGGGCCGTCCAAGTAATACCTTACGTGAGTAAGGGTCGATCCCACAGAGATTGTCGGCTTGAAGCAAGCTATGATCATCCTTGTAGATCTCAATCAGGCAGATTCAAATGGTTATGAAGTTTTGATAATTAAAATATAAATAAAATATAAAATAGGATAGAGATACTTATGTAATTCATTGGTGGGAATTTCAGATAAGCGTCTGGAGATGCTTTGTTGCTTCTGGACTTCTGCTTTCCTACTGCCTTCTTCCAACCATGTGTTATCTCCTTCCATGGCAAGTTGTATGATCCTCTCGGATGAAAACAAATCCATATGCACTGTCAATGCACGGCTAATCATCTGTCAGTTCCCGTTAGCGTCGGAATAGAACCATTGTTCTTTTGCACTCCGTCACTTGTGCCCCACATTTGTAGGTTTGAAGCTCGTCACAGTCATCCCTTCCCAGATCCTACTCGAAATATCACAGACAAGATTTAGACTTTCTGGATTCCGGATCCTACTCGGAATACCATAGACAAGGTTTAGACTTTCCGGATCCCAAGAATGGCTGCCAATAATTCTAGCCTATACCACGAAGGTTCTAATCTTAGATTAAAAACCCAAGAGAATATACTCCAGCTGTCGTCCAATGACTATGTTGAACATCATGTAGATCGCTTTGTGGTTGTCAGGCACGCGACCTTGGCTAAGCGAGTAACGAAGATTGGGTGATTGTCACCGGTCACCCCTTCATTCTGACTTAACTGAATTAAGTACGAGAGTATATCTTACAGAAGAAGAAGGCATGAATTGAATAGAAAAATAGTAGTAATTGCATTAATTCATGAGGAATAGCAGAGCTCCACACCTTAATCTATGGGGTATAGAAACTCTACCGTCGAAAATACATAAATAAAAGTAAGGTAGGCATGGCCGAGTGGCCAGCCTCCCATGGAGGTCTCAAAGTGTAAAATTTACATCATATGGTCCCAGACCACCAAAAGACCTAAGATGGTCAAAAAGAGAGACGGTTAAAAGACATTAAATAAATCTCTAAAAGTAGTTTTTATACTAAACTAGTAACTAGGATTTACAGAAAATGAGTAACTAAGTGCAGATATTGCAAAAATCCACTTCCGGGGCCCACTTGGTGTGTGCTTGGGCTGAGCATTGAAGCTTTTTCGTGCTTAGGCTGTTCCTGGAGTTAAACACTAGCTTTGGTGCCAGTTTGGGCGTTTAACTCCAATTCTGGTGCCAGTTTGGGTGTTTTACGCCAAGATATTTTACGCTGACTTTGAACGCCAGTTTGGGCCATCAAATCTCGGGCAAAGTATGGACTATTATATATTGCTGGAAATCCCAGGATATCTACTTTCCAACGCAATTAAGAGCACGCCAATTGGGCTTCTGTAGCTCCAGAAAATTCACTTCGAGTGTAGGGAGGTCAGAATCCAACAGCATCTGCAGTCCTTTTTCAGCCTCTGAATCAGATTTTTTTTGCTCAGGTCCCTCAATTTCAGCCAGAAAATACCTGAAATCACAAAAATACACAAACTCATAGTAAAGTCCAGAAATAAGATTTTTGAATAAAAACAAATAAAAATATAATAAAACGTAACTAAAACATACTAAAAACTATGTAAAAACAATGCCAAAAAGGGTATAAATTATCCGCTCATCAATGACCCCTGGGCTAACTTGTCTGACAACTTTTTAGTGTTCTCGATGAACCCTTTTTGATTATCCTGAACAATTTCGATAGCCTTGTCGTGGTGCCGTGGCTTTTTGGGCAAAGCTATGTCGCTTTTAGCGCACGCTTTTCGTTGGTCCGACTTCTCTTGTCGGTCCAAGATGTAGCTTTCGTGGGTCCGACTTCTTCTTGTCGGTCCAAGCTGTAGCTTTTGTTGGTCTGACTTCTTCTTGTTGGCCCGAGCTGTAGCTTTCATTGGTCTGACTTCTTCTTGTCGATCCAAGCTGTAGCTTTCGTTGGTCTGATTTCTTCTTGTCGATCCGAGCTATAGCTTTCGTTGGTCCAACTTCTTCTTGTCGGTCCGAGCTGTAGCTTTCATTGGTCTGACTTCTTCTTGTCGGTCCGAGCTGTAGCTTTCGTTAGTCCGACTTCTTCTTGTCGGTCCGAGCTGTAGCTTTCGTTGGTCTGACTTCTTCTTGTCGGTCTGAGATGTAGCTTTTGTTGTTCCGACTTCTTCTTGTCGGTCCGAGCTGTAGCATTCATTGGTCCGACTTCTTCTTGTCGGACCAAGCTGTAGCTTTCGTTGGTCCGACTTCTTCTTGTCGGTCCAAGCTGTAGCTTTCGTTGGTCTGACTTCTCTTGTCGGTTCAATTTGTAGCTTTTGTTGGTCCGACTTCTCCTGTCAGTCCAAGCTGTAGCTTTCGTTGGTCCGACTTTTCTTGTCGGGTCCAATCTGTAGCTTTCATTGGTCCGACTTCTCTTGTCGGGTCCAATCTGTAGCTTTCGTCGTTGGTCCGACTTTTCCTGTCGGTCCAGATGTAGCTTTCGTTGGTCCGACTTCTCTTGTCGGGTCCAATCTGTAGCTAAGTTATTTTTAGTATTCCATTTTTAGTCAGTCTTCGTCAGGCCACTTTTTATGGATTACTTTTTTATAACTTCTTACATTAATCTATTTTTATCGCTTTCATCTTAGCCGACTTTGTCGAAATCGGACGATGAATTCTGCTTTCACTTTTTTGCCGACCTTGTCGAAATCGGGCGATGAATTCTGCTTTCATCTTTGTCGACTTTTATCGTGATCGGGCAGTGAATTTGGTTTTCACCCCGCCGATTGATGACTTGCATCATCTACCCTTCTTTCTTGCATAAAGAAGACCATAAAAGAGCATAAATCTCATTTGATCAGTACAAGTCATGCATTATTTGATGAATATTATGGTACACTACTTTGAGATGAGTTGTGGTTAATTTCAAGTGAGAAAAGCATCAAAAATTGGGTAGAAGACAAACAAGAAGCTGGGCGTGTGAAACTGGCGTGCCACTTGAAGCAAACGCCATAAAAATGCAATGGCGTGGCACGCCAGGAGCTGGGTGTGGCACGCCAGTACTAAAGTCCAGAGAAGAAGTCCAAGCATGCATGTGGGCGTGGCACGCCAGAGACTGGACGTGGCATGCTAATACAAAATTTCAGAGAGCTACAATGGAGGACACAAAAGGGGCGTGGCACTTAAGCAGCATGGTGTGGCATGCTGGTACAACAATCCAGAGAAGGGGCTGAAGGCAATTGAAGACTGGGCGTGCCACTTGGTGTCGAAGGCGTGGCACGCCAACCATAGCATTTCACTATGGCGTGCCACTTGGTGTCGAAGGCATGGCACGCCAACCTTAGCATTTCACTATGGCGTGCCACTTGAAGACTGAGGTATGGCACGCCAACTACTGGAACCAAGATAAGATCATGGGCGTGGGACGTCAGCCTTTAGGTGTGGCACGCTGGTATAAGTTTCCAGAGAGGATTAAGGAGGCCAATTACATGGGGCGTGCCACTTGATATCGAAGGCGTGGCACGCCATTCACCATTTTTCATTTAGGCGTGCCACTTGAGCAACCAGGCGTGACATGCCAGTGTCATTCCGAGCAAAGCAATGGGGCGTGCCACTTGAGTTCGTGGTATGGCACGCCAAACAGAGGAATCACTCACTCACAAAAGGCGCGTGGCACGCCAGACCCTGGGCGTGCCACGCTAGTTCAACTTTCCAGAGAAGCCTAGCCAAGCATAAAGCAAAGGGCGTGGCACGCCAGTACAAGTTTCCAGAGGCAAAGAGAAGTGAGAAAGGCAAGGGGCGTGCCACTTGAGTTCGAAGGCGTGGCACGCCAACACAAGAAATCCACTATGGCGTGCCACTTGAGTTCGAAGGCGTGGCGTGCCAAGGTTGAGAGAGGGACGAGCGTGCCACTTGAAGGATTAGGCGTGGCACGCCAAGCTGGAAATGAAGGGCACGTGACACGCCAGCTGAGAAGTCATGCTTATTGAGTGTTTTCTTTTCCCTCCAAAATGTAATTTCCTTTTTCACTTTTGTAATTCTTTTATTTTACTAGGAGTAGTATAAATACCCCCAAGGAGTACTGAAGAGGGGGTTAAGCAGTCAGTTTTAGATCCACTTGTACACTTCACTTTTGAGTACTTTTTGAGCTATGAGTAGCTAACTTCCCTCTCATTAAGAGAGGAGCTCTGTTGTACTTGATGGATTGATGATAGTGAAATCCTTCTTCTCTTCATCTTCTCTTTGATTTGCTAGAAGGAATTTCGTTCTTAATGCTTAGTATTCAATTATCTTGGGAAAGAGATTGAATGCAATTGGGTTTCATGGGAACCTTGGGAAAGGAAACATGAAACCATGTTTGAAATCCCTTCTCACACTAGAGTAGAATCTGGGTTTTGGTGTTTGGATATATGAAATATAATCCTCCTTCTACTTGGACCTATGATGGTGTGTGGTATAATCAGGGACCAAGCATATCTCTCTTCATGAGCAATTAGACCAAGGAATTGGCTATTGATCAAGATCTGAGAGATTAAGTCACCAAGGGATTGGGGCTCAATCAATCATGATTGCCAAGAGGTCAATGAGTTGCATGATTGAAGGGGATATAAGCTAGATTCGATCTAAAGAGATAACATCTCCCAATCTCAATGAATTTCCCCATTCTTATCTATCCATTTCTTTACAGTTTATTTTTACATTCAGCAATTCCCCATTCACATTTACATTCAAGTCATTTGTGATTCTGTACTTTACTTTTTGCCATTTATATTTCTGCACTTTATTGATTTTCTTTATATTCTAGTCATTTACATTTCTGTCATTTACAATTCTGCACTCTACAATCTTATTGATCCGCTTGACTAATTCATCAATTAATTAAAACTGCTCGAATTTGCCAATCTCTGTGGATACGTTCCCACTCCATTCTTGGTTATTACTTGATGATAATTTTGGTGCGCTTGCCAAAAGGACTAATTCACCAATTTTGAATGGGGTGTGAATTCCGGTCATCACCGACCTTGTCGTGATCAGGCAGTGAATTTTTGCGCTCAGATTAATGCGTCTTGGTAGGAAACTTTTTGGGGAATCTGCAAACTTTATTTAGATAATAAACCACTATTTTATGGTTTATATTGTGTTTAATTGTGTGGTTTTATCATGATCCTTACCCACTTATTCATTAAATTAGCATGAAATTATAATTCCTTCCTGAATTTATAACATGTTTGAAAACTGCTTCCTAGAGACTTTAATTATGTATTTTTAATTCTCCTTTATTTCATTCGATGCCGTGATCTGTGTGTTGAGTGTTTCAGACTTTATAAGGCATGAATGAGTTGGAGATTGGAAAGGAAGCTAGCAAAAATAGAAGGAACACAAGAATTTGAGGAGATAACCAGCGAGAAGTGACGCGGTCGCATGGCTCACGCGACCGCGCGAAGGAGAGCAAATCGCAGTGACGCGGCCGCATGGCTCACGCGGCCACGCAGATTGGAAAAGCTCAAGCGACACGGTATCATGGACGACGCGAACGCGTGGCAAGGAAAAGCGCGAATGACGCGTCCGCATGGATGACGCGATCGCGTGACATGTGCGATCTGCATAATCTGCAGAATTCGCTGGGGGCGATTTTGGACCTTATTTCGACCCAGTTTTTAGCCCGGAACAGCAGACTAGAGCCAGAGAATATGCAGAAACAAAGCACAACATTCATTCTACACAGTTTTCCGTTTTAGATCTAGTTTTACTCCTTTAGGTTTTTCTCTCTAGGTTTTAGAATTTTAATTTTTAATTGGTCTTAGCATTGGAACATTGAGAAGAGTTATTTTCTCATCAAGACTTTGTCATTCTAGTTCGTTCTCTTAACTTGGTTTTATTCTTCCATGTTCTTCGCTTTGTTCAATTTTGTCATTTGAATACTTTCATGATTATTTAATACAAGGATTATTTCTTCCATTTTAATTTATTTTCCACTCCAATAATCATGTCTTCTTTTAATTCTCTTTCATATGTTATGGATTTATTGTTTACAATGAGTGAGTAGTTTCTTCACTTGATGGGGAGTTGATTGAAAGGAACTCTTGAGTTGGAAGGAATTAAAGAGAATTTGTAATTGGGTTAACTGTTGGATTGCTATCCAGTCACTAACACCAATCCCTTTGAACTAAGTGGGTTGCAACTCGTGAATAGATCTAGCATTCCAACTTGTTTGACTTTCCTTTACCTAGTAAAGGATAACTAAACAGAACAACCATTAATTATAAATTAATCTTGAAATCATCCCATCAATCATAGAGATTCCAACTAATCAACTCCCAGTCAAGGCTTTCATTCATATTATTTAAATTTTCTCAATTTAATTTTCCATCTACTTAACTCAACCTTTTGGAACATCTGATTAATAAAATAGCACACTTTTCTGCAACTCGTTGGGAGACGACCTGGGACTCCAACTCCCAGTAATTTTTAATTTAAACTCTCTGTGACATATTTCTAAATTGATAGGCAGATTTTCGGTGAGTTAAGAACTATACTTGCAATGTAACTATTTTAATAATTTTTAATTCACCAACTTCTGTGCCTCATCATGTGTGCACGTTTAGTGCTTACCCTTATAGGTCCAGCAATCTTTTAGATCTCGGCTTGGTGCCCTTCTTAGGTTGCAGGCATGCCATGACCTTGGTAGCTCTCGCCCCTCGAGGTCGGACACTTTGTGGTGACCTTTCCCTAGTACTTCTGAACAACTTGGAATGGTCCTTTCCAGTTGGCTGCTAGCTTCGCTTCTCCTGACTGACCTTATGTCCATTCGACGCTTTAGTGCTTCCTTTCTAATCTAATCTCTTTCTCAGACTTCTGGAAGTAGGTCGAGCTCTTCTCTTTGAGTTTGGGAGTTGGTATCTTTGTTGTTCTTGATTTGAGCCATTTCTCACTTCTTTTCTACAGGTTAGTCATTCTTTTCTCTCTCTTTTTTTACTTTCGACAACTGTGCATGCTTTTGATGTAAAGCTTTGACTTTGTATTTGGGTCTCTGAAGAACTTTGGTTCTTTCTGTAAAAAAGTTTGCATTTTGATTGTTTGTTGTGACTTTTTTTTTGTCGTTCGCCATTAAGAAGAATGTGTGCTTTGCTTAGGGTTTTGTTGCTGTTCCTGTTTCTTTTCATCGTTGCCTGACTCCTTTTGTACAAAAGTTCTAGCTTTTATTTTGACCTTTTGTTTGAGAGGTGTTCGGACTCTTTGGGTATAGATTGTCGACTTCTCTTCTCTGTGTTCTTGCCCTGTTGTTGCCTCCAAAGTGTGCCCCTAGACTTTTGTGTGAGTCCTGGGGTTTCCCTTTTACTGATGTATCTGACACTTGATGTTTTGCTGTTATTGTCCGAGTTGTTTGGTAGTAACCCATTTTTTTTCTTACTGTAGGAATATTTGACCTATGTCTTCCCGCAAAAACATTGCTGAGATGTCTACTAAGATCCCACACGGTATGTCTGACTGGCTGGATCCATAGTTTTATTGTGTCTTCCTGAGTACTGTGTGTGACATAGGAGGTTCCATATAATTTGTAGGGATAGGGATAAGGAGAAGAATCATGAGTTGGTGTCGCCGAACCCTGAGGAGCGGGTTTGTTTTCCTTCCTTAACTCCGGGGGAACGACCCTGACCTGATATGGTTCAAACGCATTGTCCACCCTATACTATTATATATTGTTGGAAAGCCCTGAATGTCTACTTTCCAATGCCATTGGAAGCACATCATTTGGAGCTCCACAGCTCGAGTTATACTCCGTCGAAGGTGCAGAGGTCAGTTGGCCTCACTGCAGGTTGACACCATATTCGTTTATGCACATTTCCGGGCAGTTTTCTCCCTCAATTTTAGTGTCCACCATGCAGTGCCATATATGCTTGGAAAGCTCTTGATTCCTATTTTCCATTGCTTTTTGAATCACCTCATTTGGAGCTATGTAGCTCAAGTTATTCTTGTTGGAAGTATACCCCTTGTATGCATGTGTGGCGCCAACATTTGCCAAAAAGCTTAAGGCAAACATTGGCGCAAGCTTTTTCTCCCCTGGGTATGTTGGTATGGCGCCAACGTTTGCCAAAAAGCTTGAGGCAAATGTTGGCGCAAGCTTTTTCCTCCAGGGTGTTTGTTTTGTGGTGCCAACGTTTGCAAAAAAGCTTGAGGCAAACGTTGGCGCAAGCTTTTGCTCCATCCAGGGTGTTTTCAACTCTTCCAAAAGTTTGAGCTAAAGCTTGAGGCAAACTTTGGCTCAAGCTTTTTGTTCTCTCTTGCTCCTAGCCATTCCTTCTTTCTTCAACCTTCTTCAAAGCTCTTTTCACCTATCATCAATCAACCAAGCACATCAAAGCTATGCTCAAAATCATGAGATTGTTATTCTTTCATAATATATAACAATTATAGCACAAAGTCTCATGAAAATGCATTAATTTATCCATGGTTGATTGAATCAAAGTCTCCAAACAGATTTTTGTTGAGAGACCTTCAAGTTCACTGCCGAGTGACACAATCCCAAATCCTAAGGAAGAATGCAAGGTGATACAATTAAGGAGCGGGAGAACATTGAAGAGCAGCAAGAGACCACTAGAAGAGGAACAGTCAACACACACAGAAGAAGCCAATGATGATGATGCAATGGCAAGCAAGCAAGCTTCAAAACAAATTCAAGAAAAGGAGAAACAATAAAAAATTCCAAAAAAGGGGAATGAAGCAATTGAAGAGCCAACAAAGAACCAAAAGCAACAAGCAGAGAAGGCCTTTGTACCTCCACTGCCATATCCCCAGAGATTCAACAAGGAGGCAAAGGACCAACAATTTCACAAGTTCCTTGAGACTTTCAAGAAGTTGGAGATAAATATCCCCTTGGCTGAGGCACTGGAGCAGATGCCCCTATATGCCAAGTTCATGAAGGAGTTAATCAACAAGAAGAGAAGTTGGCAAGAAAAGGAAACTATCATGCTCACTGAAGAATGTAGCGCTGTGATCCAGATGGGTATCCCACCAAAGCTCAAAGATCCAGGGAGTTTTGTAGTCTCATGCACCATAGGCAAGATAACATTGGAAAACGCCCTGTGTGATCTAGATGCCAGCATCAACTTGATGCCTCTATCATTGATGAGAAAGCTTGCCATAGAAGAAATTAAACCCACCAGGATGTCACTAGTCATGGCTGATAGATCAATCAAGACACCCAATGGTGTTGTGGAGAATTTACTAGTGAAGGTTGGAAAGTTTATCTTCCCCGCAGAATTCGTGATCCTAGACACAGAAGGGGAAGGGAGTAGCTCAATCATCTTGGGGAGACCATTTCTAGCCACAGCAAGAACCACTATTGATGTGGAGAAAGGAGAAATGACCTTCAGGGTGCATGATGAACAAATGGTAATCAATGTCTTCAAATCAATGCAACACCCCTCAGAGCAAGAAAATTACATGAATGTGGACATGATTGAAGGGCTGGTAGAAGAAATGTTTGAAGACAACTATTTGGAGCATCAGAAAGAATAAAGAGAGGAAATGATAGAAATACTCATTGAAGACAAGAAAGAGGACAAACCAAAACAGGAGTTGAAACCTCTCCCTCCTCACCTCAAATACGTGTTTCTTGGGGAAGCAGAGGCATTTCCAGTAATTATAAATTCCTCTTTGAACATGGATGAGGAAGCAAGGTTGATTGAAGTATTAAAAACTCACAAAACAGCCTTGGGGTGGACAATTGAGGACATCAAAGGCATCAGCCCTGCTATCTGCATGCATAAAATTTTATTGGAGGAAGAATCAAAACCTGTGGTTCAACCTCAAAGAAGACTCAACCCAACCATGAAAGAGGTGATTCAAAAAGAAGTGATGAAGCTATGGAATACAGGGATAATTTTCCCAATCTCAGACAGCTCTTGGGTGAGTCCGGTTCAAGTTGTGCCGAAAAAAGGAGGAAAGACAGTCATCACCAATGAAAAGAATGAGTTGATCCCCACTAGGACAGTGACTGGGTGGAGAATGTGCATAGACTACAGGAAATTGAATGATGCAACAAGAAAAGATCATTTTCCTTTACCATTCATCGATCAAATGTTGGAAAGACTAGCAGGCCATGCTTATTATTGCTTCCTGGATGGGTATTCGGGTTACAATCAAATAGTGGTGGACCTCAAGGATCAAGAGAAGACCTCCTTCACATGCCCATTTGGAGTTTTTGCCTATAGAAGGATGCCCTTTGGGCTATGCAACGCCCCAGCCACTTTTCAAAGGTGTATACTTTCTATTTTTTCTGATATGGTGGAAAAGTTTTTAGAAGTCTTCATGGATGATTTTTCTGTTTTTGGCAATTCATTTAACACTTGCTTGCATAACTTAACTCTTGTTTTGAAAAGATGCCAAGAAACTAATTTGGTGTTGAATTGGGAAAAATGCCATTTCATGGTTCCGGAAGGAATAGTTCTTGGGCATAAAGTGTCATGTAGAGGTATAGAAGTTGATAAAGCTAAAATAGAAGTTATTGAAAAGCTCCCTACACCTGTTAATGTAAAAGCAGTGAGAAGTTTTCTTGGGCATGATGGCTTCTACAGAAGGTTCATCAAGGACTTTTCAAAAATAGCAAAAACATTGAGCAATTTGCTAATGAATGATGTTCCCTTCATTTTTGATGATAATTGTAGACATGCCTTTGAAACTCTCAAGAGAAAGCTCATTACAGCACCAATCATCACACCCCCTGATTGGAATTTACCTTTTGAACTTATGTGTGATGCAAGCAACCTTGCTATCGGTGCTGTATTGGGGGCAAAAGAAGGACAAATTGCATCATGTCATATATTATGCTAGTAAAGTGTTGAATGAAACACAGAAAAATTATACCACCACTGAAAAAGAACTTTTAGCAATTGTATATGCATTTGATAAGTTTAGACAATACTTGATTGGCTCAAAAGTTATAGTATACACTGACCATTCTGCCCTCAAGTATTTAATGTCTAAACAGGATTCAAATCCAAGGCTTGTCAGGTGGGTGTTGTTGCTACAAGAATTCGATATTGAAGTGAGGGATAGGAAGGGAAGTGAAAATCAAGTAGCAGATCATCTATCAAGAGTGCCACAAGAAGCTGAGCAAGACAAGCCACATCAAGTCAATGAGAACTTCCCTGATGAACATCTCTTCCAAATTCAACAAACACCTTGGTTTGCTGACATAGCAAACTACAAGGTAGGAAGGAAGATACCTCAAGAGTTTTCCAAACAACAAATGAAGAAATTACTCAATGAAGCAAGGAAGTTCTTGTGGGATGAACCTTTTCTATTCAAGAGATGCTCTGATGGAATAATTAGGAGGTGTGTCCTTGAAAATGAAATGAAGGACATACTATGGCATTGCCATGGCTCAGCATATGGTGGACACTTTGGACCAGAGAGAACAGCTGCAAAGGTATTACAGAGTGGGTTTTATTGGCCAACCATCTTCAAGGATGCCAGAGAGTTTGTTCACCAATGCAATGAATGTCAAAGAACTGGAGGACTAACAAAGAAAAATGAGATGCCTCAAAATTTCATCCTGGAAGTGGAGGTGTTTGACTTATGGGGCATTGATTTCATGGGACCTTTTCCTCCTTCCTACTCTTTCAGATATATCCTGGTGGCAGTAGAGTATGTATCAAAATGGGTGGAGGCCATAGCCACAACCACCTGTGATGCACAGATCGTCCTCCAATTCCTTAAAAAGCACATTTTCACAAGATATGGGGTGCCCAAGGGGCTGGTTAGTGATGGAGGTGGTCACTTTTGCAACAAACAGATGGAGAAACTCCTCCACAAATATGGAGTAATCCATAAAGTAGCCACACCTTACCACACTCAAACTAACGGCCAAGCTGAACTAGCAAATAGGGAATTAAAGAAGATCCTAGAGAAAACAGTGGAAATCACAAGAAAATACTGGGCTCGGAAGCTAGAGGATGCATTATGGGCATATAGGACAGCTTTTAAAACTCCTATTGGCGAGTCACCTTTTCAGCTATTGTATGGCAAATCCTGCCACCTCCCTGTAGAGCTTGAACACAGAGCTTTTTGGGCCACTAAACTCCTCAACCTTGATCCCCAAGCTGCAGGAGAGAAAAGGTTGTTACAACTAAATGAGTTAGATGAATTCAGGCTAGAAGCTTATGAAAGTGCTAAGATATACAAGGAAAGAGCTAAGAGGTGGCATGACAAGAAGATCACAAAGAAGGAATTCAAGCCAAGACAGCAAGTACTCCTGTATAATTCAAGGCTTAAGATTTTCCCTGGCAAACTGAAGTCTAAGTGGACTGGCCCATACTTGGTAACAAAGGTTTTTCCTTACGGGAGTATTGAACTGCTAGATGAAGCAACAAAGAATCAATTCACAGCAAATGGTCACAGAGCAAAGCTGTACGTGGGAGGACAATGGGATAAGGAAAAAGAGGTCCAGAACCTACAGCCTTCTTGAAAGGACTTGAAGGATGTCAAGCTAGTGACAATAAAAGAGCGCTTGTTGGGAGGCAACCCAACCTGAGGTAGTTTTCTTTTCATAGCTTTTTCAATAAAAATGTTGAATAATTGATATGTATTGCAAGGAGCTAAGTTTGGTGTTGCACACCAAAAACAACTTAAGGGAGAATGGAGGATTCTAAGTTTGGTGTTCCACCAAAACCTCATTCAAAAGCACATTTTAACTTCCTGCACATTGCTAGTTCCAAGCAATCAAACAGATTATTCAACCACCGCTTTTTAGTCTTAACCTCATAATCTTTAGCAAGGACACAAGATTTTGCCTAGAGTTAACCTGCTGTATCCAGAGAAGTGGCAAGAAATTAAGTTTGGTGTCCCCACACCAAATTAAATCCACAAGCCACACTCAATTCATGCATACTAACTGGTCATCTAAGGGCTTGAGAAGCAAGCAACTTTTGAGAATTGTGCAGGGAATTCACCACCATTTGAAGACACTATGCATCATAACTCAAAAGGGGACAACAGAAGCAAGGACAAAGGAACTGCAAACCAATAGGTTGTATTTACACTTAACTCTTGCTGTTGAAAGATGTTTTGACTTATGTTTTGTTAAAGTGTTCATCTAATACAAGTAGAATCACTCTTAAAATAAGTAAGCTAGACTATGTGTGTGCTTGTGTGTTTACTTTCATTGAACAAAAAGCATGTTTTGTCCCCTGCATCTTTAATTCAATAAAAGAAATGTTTGAATATGAAGTGAGACAGTTCTCTGTTAGATAGAAGTATAATAAAAGTAAGTGGTGGTGTGTGTGTGTGTGATTGTATAATAGCTCACTTTTAGTGAATAAAAGAACTAGGATGTCTCCCTCTAAGTAGAAAGTGGATTACTGTCTATGAATCTCAATCAAATAAAAGTCCTTGGTTGAAAAGAAAAACAAAAACAAAAAGAGAGAAGAAAAGCCAAAAATGGCAATAGAACAAAAGAAAAACAAAAAGAAACAAAGCTAGACACCAATAGCTTGAACCTTAGAATATATGCCTGTGGTGTCTTTGTACTAGGATCTGCTTGGATTATTAAGCTCTTTGGAGTGCATCAACACTTGGTGACTTGGGTTAACTAACCCGGGATCATCAGCTGAAAGTCCATTATCAAGAGCAACCTAACTACAAGGCATTTAGTAGCCCAAAGAGGTGCTGGGCATCAATGTTTTAAGAAGGAATGTGAGCCAAGTGTCTATAGTGAATAATGTGTCAAGTATAAAGAAAAGAAAATGAACTTGCTACACATGACACTCAAATAAAGCTTATGAACAAAATAATAGCCAATGATAAAGGAATAATGAGAGGTCATAGCAGTATGTTACTTGAAGCTTGAAGGAGACTTTCTAGGCTTAAGAGTCAATAAAAAAGTGAGTGTTTACATATCCACATAAAACCCCATGAACTACCAATAACACTCTACTAGCATGAATATCCTCTTCCATTTCATTCTTTCTTCTCAATAAATCTTTTCTTGCTTGGGGACAAGCAAGCTTTAAGTTTGGTGTTGAGATGACAAGTCATCTTAGCCTAGTTTCACTAGCCTTTTTCTTATATTTTCATTTGAATTATGCACTTTCTTGAGCCATAAGCAAGCTAATTTGGTGGATTTTCATGCTTCCTTTGATTTAATCAACCATAGATGAATTAATGCAATTTCATGAGATTTTATGCTATAATTGTCACATATTATGAAAGGATGAATATCTCATGATTTTTAGCATAGCTTTGATGTGTTTGGTTGATTATTAATAGGTGAAGAAAGCTTGGAGAAAGGTTGAAGCAAGAAGGAATGGCTAGGAGGAAGAGAGGACAAAAAGTTTGAGCAAAAGTTTGCCTCAAACTTTAGCTCAAACTTTTGGAATAAGTGAAAATGAACCAGGGAGCAAAAAGCTGGACCAAAAGTTTGCCTCAAACTTTTGTGCAAACTTTTGGGCAAAAAGCTTGAGAAAAAGTTTGCCTCAAACTTTAGCTCAAACTTTTGGGAGAAAAGCTTGAGCCAACGTTTGCCTCAAACTTTTCGGCAAACGTTGGCATCAAAAATCAACACCCTGGAGAGCAAAAGTTTGCGCCAACGTTTGCCTCAAACTTTTTGGCAAACGCTGGCGCATGAACAACACACCCTGGAGAGCAAAAGTTTGCGCCAACGTTTGCCTCTAACTTTTTGGCAAACATTGGCGCCATGAGTGTGCAAGGGGAGGCCAACGTTTGAGCAAAAGTTTGACCCCAAACTTTTGCCCTAACGTTGGTATCAGCAAAATGTGGTGGCTGATGTGAAAAGTTTGAGTAAAAGTTTGCCTCAAACTTTTACTCAGACTTTTACTCAAGCTTTCATGATTCTAATCCCGGTTCAATTCGGTTCTTCTCCAAACTCCAAGAGCAATCAACCAAGGCCTCTATCAACCCAATTCCATCAAGAGCAAAGGCCCAATTGAAGGCTTGAAGACCATTTGAAGAAAGTGTATAAATATCATAGGAATTAAGTTTTTGAGGAGCTTTCCTTTTGAGTTTTCATAGAGAGTTTTCGGAGAGCTTTTGGTGTTGAGTGAATTTTAATTTCTAAGTCTCGGGGAAGGAGAATTGAATTCCCTTCCTCTTAGTTTTCTTGCTTTCAATTTCAATTACAATTGTCTTGGATCTTGGGTTGGAGAATTGAAGGAATTCTGTTTCAATCTCATCCTAAGATCTCTCTGTTTCTTTTTACTACACAATTGAATTTCCATTTCTATTAATTGCTTCTGTTTCTACTCTTTCTACACTTTACATTTCTTTAATTTCTTTGCAATTGCTCTTGTTGGATCTAGGAAGGCATTGAGATCTAAACTTGGTTTTCTAGTCTCTTGAGTCCTGAGATCTAAATTCTCATTTTACTTCTCTGTTTAACGCTTTTCATGCTCATTTACAATTCTATTATTAGATCTGATTCAATCCAAGTTTTCTTCTATTCTTCTACTTGTTGCAATTTTACTTTTCCTTGTTTAATTTCTGCAAATCCAATTCCCAATTTCCTTTACAATTCAAGCCATTTACATTTCTTGCACTTTAAGATTCTGCAATTTACATTTCTTGCGTTCTATGTTTCTGCCATTTAATTTCTTGTTCTTTAAGATTCAGCACTTTATTTCCTGTTCTCTTTAATTTCATGCGAATTACCCATTCCCTTTACTTTCCATGCAATTTAAATTCTGTTAATTACAAATCACTCAACCAAATCTTGATTCGCTTGACTAAATCGACCACTAAACTAAAATTGCTCAATCCTTCAATCCTTGTGGGATCGACCTCACTCCCGTGAGTTTTTATTACGTGATGCGACCCGGTGCACTTGCCGGTGAGTTTTGTGTCGGATCGTTTTCAGCACATCAAGTGCTTTTGCACTTTGAGCCTAACGTTGACTTCTAAGTGTTTTGTTTTCAAGCATTTGGCTTGATACATAAACACCACAAGTACTTAACAAATAAATTGCCATTGGTACTCAGAGCCTTCAGCTTTCTCATTCTTTCCCTTTTTCTTTTCTTGCTTTAATTGTATTTGCTTCTTCAAGGTTTTCATGATTTTCAATAGTTATTGTCCCCTGTCTTGGTCTCCTTTCAACAAGCTTCCTTGTAAAATTGGCTTGATTGATCTTGCTTGCTGGATCAGGAGGAGGATTGTTTGCAGTTGACCTTCTCATGAATGTTGTCCTTGGTATCTTGGTCACAATCCTCTTCTTGGTGCTTTTGTCAATTGCCTTCACTTCTTGGATGTCAAGACATGGTTGCTGTGTGATTATTGGAGTGATTTCTTCATTAAGAGCCTCTTGAATTGGTGGTTCCAAGAGTTCTTCTTCTATGCATTTCTCTGCTTCAATTGAGGGTGACTTTTCTTGAGTGTCTTCCTCACTTTCTTGCTCCTCCACTCCTTCCCTTGTCACCTCAAGTGCAGTTTCATTTTCAACCACCTCATTCTTCATTGAAAGTTCACTTGATGCAGTGGCCTCCTTATCTTGCTCTTCCACTTTCTCCTTCATATCCATCAATTGGCCTTCATTTTTCTTGCTCAGTGGTTCTAAGCTCCTCCTTGTTTGCTCTAAGGGCCCATTCATCTTCTTGAGGATGGTTTCTTTCCAGGATTGGGGTTGTGTGTATCTTTCCACGAGTTTTCTGTGTATTTCAATGGCTTGGCATTGGCTTTCTAAGGGTTCTTTGGACCATTGAAGGTAATCCTCAACTGCTAATTCAAGAGATGAAGGTTGAGAGTAATTTTGGTGACATGGTTGTGTTGTGGTGAAGTTGTGTTGAGGGGTATGGAATGAGTTGTGTAATTGATGGGATGACTTGTATGGATTTTGGAGGAAACTTTGTGTTGAGGCATAATCAAGTGATGAAGAACTTTCAAATGAGAAACTGGGACGTGAGGGTGGATGCTCTTCCATTCTGATGCTTCCATCCACCATGAGGATAATGATATGAATCATTTTGTGGTGGTGGTTGGTATCCCATATGATTTTCTTGCTCATCTTGTGTCTCTAAAGCAAATCTCCATGAATTGGAGTGCTCAGAATGTGTATTCTCTTGGTGATATTCCCAGCCACCATTAGAGATTGGTGATGGTGGATAATATCCCATAAAATTTGTTTGATCATAAGATGAGTTGAACTCCATTTGAATTTTGTAAAACACAACACCAAGGAAAATTGAAATTCATATCTCAGAGATGAATTTCTTAGTGAGGCAATAACTCAAACACCTTGGTTTCAACTTAGAACAGAGAACAAAAATAAAGAAAATGCTTGATCTAGACTTCTCACCCACTTAATCATTGTTGATCTAAATCAATCCCCGGCAACGGCGCCAAAAACTTGATGTGTATTTTTGGAAAACGAAACGAATTTCCAAAACCCAAATCTCTCCGGCAAGTATACCGGGTCGCATCAAGTAGTAAAACTCACGTGAGTGAGGTCGATCCCACAGGGATTGATGGATCAAGCAACTTTAGTGGGTGATTAGTTTAGTCAAGCTAACATTGAAGTGAATTGTGTGAATTTGTAGCCAACAGAAAGTAAATAACAATGAATTTAAAGTTGCAGAATGTAAATTGGCAAGTAACTTAAAGAGCAAGAAAGTAAAATAGCTGAAACTTAAATTGCAAGAAAAGTAAATTGCATGAAAAGTAAAGGGGCTGGGGTGTTGAAAATTAAAGAGAGCAGTAGATCAAGTAACTGGAAAGTTAAATTGCAAGAAGAATAAAAGGAATTAAGATTTGGGATGCACAATTAAACAAGGAAATATGCAGAGCAATAAATCCGAGGAAGTAGTAAAATGCAATAGATCTCAACAGAGAAGGAAAATTGCTTAAAGAAGCAAAACAGAAATATAACTCAATTGCAAAATCTAAATGAGAGGTTGAAGATCTCAGGGGTTTGAAGAGACTAGAAAACAAGTCTAGATCTCAATTCCTTCCTTGATCCAACAGAGAATAATTACAGAAGAAAAAGAGATGAAAGCAGTAAACAAGTGTTGATTTAAATCCTTAATTCACTGAAATTTTATAGAAGAAGAACAAGAGAAATCTCAAAGTGAGAATGAAACAGAATTCCTTCAATTCTCAACCCAAGATTCAAAACAAAGAGAAAAACTAAAGAGAGAGAGTTCTCTATTCCTAATGCTCCCTCGTGGAGCTAGCCTTCTCAATGGAGCCCCCCTCCCTATTGGAGCTAGCCTCTTTTCTAATCGAGCTCACCTCCTTTCTAAAATGAGAATGATGCCTTATATAGGCTTTTTACAAAATGAAAATGAAAATGAAAGTGAAATTAAAGACAAATTACAATTAAATGAAATTCCTATTTTATCTATCTCTTGTGCCTTTGAGTGATGATAATGGGCTTTGCGTGCTTTAGATTTGGGTTGAAGATGGCCTCTGTTGATTGCTCTTGGAGTTGGAGAGAAACCCACTTGTGAACCGGGCCATGAACCATTAAAGCTTGGGTCAAAGTTTGAGGCAAACTTTGACTCAAACTTATTCACCAAACTCATCATGCAGATGGCCATTTTGCTGTCATCCACGTTTGAGCCAAAGTTTGAGGTCAAACTTTGAGCCAAACGTGGATCCCTCTTGTTACATATCAAGCCTTGGGGCGCTACTTTGTCCTCTTGTCAACGTTGCCAATTTTATGCCCACTATAGACTATTATATATGGTTGGAAAGCTCTGAATGTCAGCTTTCTAACCCAATTGGAATCATCTCAATTAGACATCTACAACTCAAGTTATGCTCCTTTGAAAAGGACAGGGTCGCTGGCTTTGGTGTGCAACGTTTGAGGTAAAGTTTGCCTCAAACGTGGTCGAAAACGCCAGTTCTGATGGCTCAAACGCATTGTCCACCCTATACTGTTATATATTTTTGGAAAGCCCTAAATGTCTACTTTCCAATGCCGTTGGAATCGCATCATTTGGAGCTCCACAGCTCGAGTTATACCCCGTCGAAGGTGCAGAGGTCAGTTGGCCTCACTGCAGGTTGCCACCATGTTCGTTTATGCACATTTCGGGGCAGTTTTCTCCCTCAATTTTAGTGTCCACCATGCAGTGCCATATATGCTTGGAAAGCTCTCGATTCCTATTTTCCATTACTTTTTGAATCACCTCATTTGGAGCTCTGTAGCTCAAGTTATTCTTGTTGGAAGTATACCCCTTGTATGCATGTGTGGCGCCAACGTTTGCCAAAAAGCTTTTGTGGTGCCAACGTTTGCCAAAAAGCTTGAGGCAAACGTTGGCGCAAGCTTTTGCTCCATCCAGGGTGTTTTCAACTC
>NC_029788.2:90113289-90113574 GCF_000816755.2 Arachis ipaensis | reverse complement strand
ACAAAGCTACGACTTCTAAATGCTTTATTTTCAAGTATTACCACTTGATACATAAGCACCACAAGCATTTGATTAGAGGACATCATTAAGCTCATTTTTTCTTTTCTTTTCTTGACTCTCTAATCATTGATGCTCAGAGCCTTGAGCTTTGAGGGAGTGCTGATGACAAGTCATCTTAGCCTAGTTTCACTAGCCTTTTTCTTGTATTTTCATTTGAATTATGCACTTTCTTGAGCCATAAGCAAGCTAATTTGGTGGATTTTCATGCTTCCTTTGATTTAATCA
>NC_029788.2:90099384-90112589 GCF_000816755.2 Arachis ipaensis | reverse complement strand
TTGAAGAAAGTGTATAAATAGCATAGGATTTAAGTTTTTGAGGAGCTTTCCTTTTGAGTTTTCATAGAGAGTTTTCGGAGAATTTTGGTGTTGAGTGAATTTTAATTTCTACGTCTCGGGGAAGGAGAATTGAATTCCCTTCCTCTTAGTTTTCTTGCTTTCAATTTCAATTACAATTGTCTTGGATCTTGGGTTGGAGAATTGAAGGAATTCTGTTTCAATCTCATCCTAAGATCTCTCTGTTTCATTTTACTGCACAATTGAATTTCCATTTCTATTAATTGCTTCTGTTTCTACTCTTTCTGTACTTTATATTTCTTTAATTTCTTTGCAATTTCTCTTGTTGGATCTAGGAAGGCATTGAGATCTAGACTTGGTTTTCTAGTCTCTTGAGTCTTGAGATCTAAATTCTCATTTTACTTCTCTGTTTAACGCTTTTCATGCTCATTTACAATTCTGTTATTAGATCTGATTCAATCCAAGTTTTCTTCTATTCCTCTGCTTGTTGCAATTTTACTTTTTCTTGTTTAATTTCTGCAAATCCAATTCCCAATTCCCTTTACAATTCAAGCCATTTACATTTCTTGCACTTTAAGATTCTGCAATTTACATTTCTTGCGTTCTAAGTTTCTGCCATTTAATTTCTTGTTCTTTAAGATTCAGCACTTTATTTCCTGTTCTCTTTAATTTCATGCGAATTACCCATTCCCTTTACTTTCCATGCAATTTAAATTCTGTTAATTACAAATCACTCAACCAAATCTTGATTCGCTTGACTAAATCAACTACTAAACTAAAATTGCTCAATCCTTCAATCCCTGTGGGATGGACCTCACTCCCGTGAGTTTTTATTACTTGATGCGACCCGGTGCACTTGCCGGTGAGTTTTGTGTCGGATCGTTTTCCGCACATCAAGTTTTTGGCGCCGTTGCCAGGGATTGATTAGATTGACAATGATTAAGCGAGGTGGTGATCTAGATCTAGCATTTTTATTTTCTGTTTCTCTAATTTTTGACTAACACGCTAACTGTTTGAATTTTTGCTTAAGCTAACTAAAACTTCATTCTAGCAGTAGATTGAAGTATCACTGGTTTGTGTGTTTCTTATGTTCTGCTTGTATGTCAGGTACAGGAAGAACCACACCAACCTTTCATGAACAAGACGAAAGAACTCTCAGGAGGTTAAGAAGAGCTGAAAGAGGGAAAAATATTGCAGGAAATGACAACCAAGAACCATGAAGCCTCCATAAAAAGCCTAGAGAGGCAAATTGGGCAAAACCTTTATTGTTTTTTGGTAAACATCCACAAGAGACACCTGAAGAGGGGTGTAATTGTGGTATTTTCTAGGCTTCTCACCGTGTTGATCTTCTTTTTTCTTGGACTCTTTATTCTTGTCCAATGGTGGGTTAGGAGAATCCGGTTTTTGAGTTGTCTCCCAATCAGGAGTTCTCCTCCATATTGATATATTTTT
The DNA here is from genome assembly GCF_000816755.2 of Arachis ipaensis. Taxonomy (NCBI): domain Eukaryota; kingdom Viridiplantae; phylum Streptophyta; class Magnoliopsida; order Fabales; family Fabaceae; genus Arachis; species Arachis ipaensis. The sequence continues at coordinate 90,111,119 of NC_029788.2, read as the reverse complement.
CTGCCCTTTCTTGAACCTCGTTTAGAGATGTTGGGTACTTCTTGAATATTGAGTGGCTGAAAGATCCTTCTCATAGGTCATTGATGAGTCCCATAATGGCCGCCTCTGTTGGAAGACTTTGTATGTCAAGGCATGCTTTGTTGAATCTTTTCATGTAGCTGCGGAAATTTTTCCGATCTTCTTGCTTGATTCGTAATAGGCTTGGGGTGTGTTTGGCTTTATCCTTCTGGATGGAGAACTTGGTGAGGAACTTTTTCGCTAGGTCATCAAAACTTGTGATGGATCTTCGAGGCAAACTGTCGAACCACTTTATTGCTGTCTTCGTTAGGGTAGTTGGGAAAGCTTTGCATTGAAGGGCATCTGAGGCATCAGTGAGATACATTCTGCCTCTAAAATTGCTAAGGTGATGGCTTGGATCTGATGTGCTGTCATACGGGGTCATGTCGGGAGCTTTGAAGTCCTTTGGGACTTTAGCTTTCATGATCTCTTTGGTGAGTGGGTTTTGATCTTTGTGGGGGCTATCTTCATGACTGGAACGAGCGGTCTTGGTTTTGAGATCGGCTTCGAGCTTTAAGAGCTTGTCCTCTAGCTTTCGATGTCATCTTGTTTCTCTCCGAAGGTCTCTTTCGGCTTCCCGTTGACGTTCAGCTTCTTGTTCCAGTTGTTTAAGGCGATTCTGTTGCTCACAGATAGCTTCAAAAATTTTTGTGTTTGGGGATTGCTTATCTCCCCCGTTTTGAGGTGTGTCTTTGGAGGTGGCATTCATGTTTTTGTTTGGCGTTCTGTCCACCAAATCAGAGTTGTGGTCGTTGTTATGGTCATCCGCCATGGTGATGGGATGACTTCCAGCTTCCCCAGCAACGACGCCAATGTTCCGAGGGTTACCTAAAACTGAAGGTCGATCTCGGATGAGATCTATTGTGGTGGCCGGAGCTGTCGTGTCCGACCTGATGGAACTGGTGGCCGGAGCTGTCGTGTCTGACCTGATGGAACTGGCGGAGCTGGAGATGCTGCTGATCCTTCGTCATCGGAGGGTGGTGGTACCTGCAAGAGACTCCGATGCCTAAGTTAGCATAAGCTTTAATCAGATTTTTAGTAGAATCAGAGTATGAGTTATACCTGGGTGCTCCAGTGTATTTATAGTAGTGTGGAGTGACCTTTCTAGAGATAAGATAGTTATCTTATCTTATCTTATCTTTGAGTGAAGTCATCTTATCTTTAAGGGGAACCGCCTTTATCTTTCTAGGCTTTGGCTGCCTTTAGATCGGGCTGTGTTCCTTCGTTTGGGCCTGCTTCGGGCTCTTTTGACGATTTGGCCGAACTCTTTGTGAAGAGGTCGGTAATGGGCTAACCTTCCAAGAGGTCAGTCATGGGCCAACCTTCTAAGAGGTCGAACATGGGCCAACCTTCTAAGAGGTCGGCCAACCCAGTCTTTTATAGCTCAAACCGATGCATGAACAGTATGTTTTATTCCCTGGAATCAAAATCCAACCCATTTTATTCCCATCTCCCCCCTGGTTATCTTTAATTCCAACAGGAATGGAATGTGTATAATAAAGTGAAAAGACCAAAATACCCTTATTAATTTCACTCCAACCCTTCTTTTCAGATTTTTACTCTTCATTTGATCAGAAACCCAAACCCTAGCAGAGCCCCTCTCCCATCGAAACTAAAACCTAGCCGAGCTTCTTCCCAAATTTATGGAGGCTCCACCAGCGTCAGCACCATCTTGCCACCGATTTGAGTTTGCACGACCACCCCTCACCTTATTCTAGAAGGAAATTCACTTCAATCGTTCGTTTGCATTCGTGTTTCATCATCGCAGCTCACATTGGTTCACCGCCACTGTATGCTTATCGTAATCACTGCCGCGCCCCTAGCAGAATCTTCTGCGTCGTGTGCTCGTGTTTGGTCGCTCTCCTCCTTCACTCTCTTGCTTGGCATTGAGTTCGTCATCGACGAGGAAGCTTTGCCACCGTTTCTCCAATACTTCGCATACGGTTCTCTCTCTCCCTCTGTCTCTCTTTCACTTTCGATCTCTCTCTCTTTTGATATCTCTCTCTCTCTCTTGCCCTCTCTCACTTTCTTCTGTTGGTTGCAGGGGATACTAAATAAGAGAAAATTGGTTGCTATTGATGCTGGAAACAGGGGCTATCCTCCGAATAAGGTATGTAAGTTGATGATTACGATGTTTTTGACACCAAATTTCTGATGATTTGATGATGACACTGATCTGAGGTAGTTAACATCGTTGTTAAGTTTGCATAAGGTCACAAGTTGAAAAGTTGTTTTCTACAGTGAGTGCTTTTGAGTTTGTGGTGTTTGAAATTTAAGGGGAGAAAATGAAGGTTAGATGGTGAATTGGTGATTGAGTTTTGGAGCACATAACCTAGTCATGTGTTTGCTGTTTTTCATTGTTTTTCAAGAACCAAAATTGCTTGCAATTCTTTTATTCTTCCATATATTTGTAATTATGCCACTGAGAGCTAAAAAAGATAATTTTGTTTCATTATAATTTTGTTAGCTGAACTTGAATTTAATCAACTCAATTTAACTATTATGCTTTTGTATTCTTTTACTTGTGTTCTATTTAACTCTGATGCTTTTGATTCTCTTTTGCTGATATCCTACAATCAAACTTTAAGCTGTTTTGGATTAGAATTGAAGTTCTCTAATTTGTATAAAGCATGTCTGCAGCATTCAATTTATTGGATATTACCTTTCATTAAAATTAAATGATTATATAGAATTTCACTTACAATGACAATGTATATTTCTTCTTCAAGTCGAGGGCTTACCAAGATTATGCTGCGGAAAAATCCAGAGCTTAGGCAAGCGTATGTTTACTTGCTTGACTTCTTAACTATTACATTTCATCTTTTAAACTATGTATTAACTAGTGAAAAGTTGAAAATCAAAATATACCCTTGCTGTTTGAATTTGCTACTAGTTCATTGATAGGTTCAATTTATTTCCTCTCTTTTGCTGAACAGATCTGCTACATATACTATCATCTACTCCTAGACATCCAAACCTCATTGAGCACACCAGTGAGAAAGCCAAGGAAGCTAAAGATATACAAGTGAGATGAAAAGGCCCACATAAGTCCCATTTGTAGTTTAATTTTCCTGATCTTAGGAGATGACAAGGCCCATATGAGTGATTGCTGACAATGGCCTTTTTCTGTATTGTTGTTTTAATTGATACATCCTAATTCCTTTTTCATGATATATAGATGCTGATTTATTTTTTCAGTGGCAATATTTGCTTATCTCTGTGGTTTGAACTATGTTTATTTTATTTCTCAAATAAATTGCTGAACTCTGTGGTTTGAACTCTATTTTTTTTTTTTGCTGAAACTCTTATTTGAACTATGTTTATTTTATTTCTTAAATAAATTTAGGGTTTTTTGAATTGTAATTTTAAACCATTTTTAAGTGTTCTTCTTAAATTGAGCTTAATAGGTCATAGTACTGTATTAAGTTTTTTGATGTTGTTTCACATTGTAATATTTTTAATTTATTCTCTTTTAATTTTGCTGATCATTTTTTTAGTATAAAGTTACTATAATTTTTTGAAAGAGCAAATGAGATGCCCTCTTTTAGTATTAAAGTTATGATAATGCAGAAAAGGGAAGTTAAGTGCTGAATGTATATCTCTATGGTCTGATCTCATTGCTTAGCTTTGAATTGTGATTTATGCAATAAGCTAAATATTTCGAATAAGTTTGAAGTATGGCTATTAATTTTATTTTTTAAATGATAGAAAAAGCTTACATAGAATAAATAAATAGTTAAGTCTTCTAGCTAAATATTTTAATATTTTTTTTTGCAGAATAGATCCCAAACAGAAGATGAAAGTTATTGCCTGCTTGATTTTACATTTCGAATTAATGAATAACCTTATGGTTAAGTTGTTGATGATTTTCTATGTTTTGATTATATTGCAATTGAAAAAAAAGAAGAAAAGAAAATGGAATAATTGTTATAGTAGGCAAGTAATAAGTGATGTTACTGTTGATAGGATTATTTATTTTAGTGATCTAGCATGTATAGAAAATACAAGAATGGATAGATGTGCCTTTCATGCATTGTGTAACATGCTTAAAAGGGGTAGAAGATTAGAACCAAGTAGAAATATGGGTGTAGAAGAAATGGTTGCCATGTTTTTACATATTATAGCACATGATGTCAAAATTAGAGTAATAAAGAGACAATTTGTGAGATCTGAAGAAACAATTAGTAGGTGGTTTAATGATGTATTGCTTACTATTTGAGATGTCATAATCTCTTACTGAAGAAACCTCAACCATTTAGCCAGGATAGAATGGATGAACGATGGAAATGGTTTAAGGTAATTTATTTTGCTAATGGTATTAAATCTCATATGGTTGGTGTTCTTTAGGATTGAGTTAATTGATCTTTGCTTTAGATTTTAGGATTGCCTAGGAGCCTTAGATGGTACTCATATCAAAGTCAATGTCCTTGAGGCTGATAAGCCTAGATATCGAAACAGAAAAGGTGACATAACAACCAATGTGCTTGGAGTGGTTGCTCCTGATATGCAATTTATCTACGTACTGGCGGGTTGGGAGGGTTCAGCTGCGGATTCAAGGGTATTGCGAGATGCACTATTTCGCAATGGGTTTAGTGTTCCCCAAGGTATTTTATTGAGACTTTAATATGTTATCAAAGTAACCATTTGATCTTTCATTAATTTTGTTCAATTGTGTATGTCACACTAGGTCATTATTACTTATGTGATGGTGGATACATGAATTGTGAAGGATTTTTGGCACCTTATAGAGGACAAAAATATCATTTAAGTGAGTTTAATCGACATAATCAACCTAGTACAACCCAAGAACTTTTTAATATGAAACACTCACAAGCTCAAAATGTCATTGAAAGGGCATTTGGAGTATTGAAAGCAAGATGGGGAATTTTAAGGGGAAGGTCATTTTATCCTATTAAAACTCAAGGAAGAATTATAACTGCATGTTGCCTTTTGCATAATCACATTAGAAGAGTGATGGTTGTGGATCCTATTGATGAGATAGTAGATCAAAATATGCTTGGAGTAGATGGGGGGACGATCCACCATATTGAGACGAGCGATGCTTGGGGTAGATGGAAGGATCAACTTGCACAAGAAATGTGGAACCAATGGAGGAGAAGACATCATACACAATAATTGTGTTCATTTTTCTATGTATGAGGTTGTCTATTGTAACATTGATTTTATTTTATTGATGTGTTTGCGTTCTTCTACAAGAGTTGTGCGTCTGTTAGTAAATTTTAACTTTTTGAGACTTCTTTGTAACTTTAATTTGGATAATAGTAAAGCTTTTTAATACATATGTGGTTAGAATCGTTGAGATTTGTTTTATATAAGTTCTATTATGGATTATGAGACGAATTACAAATTATAAAATTTTTTAAAATTTAAATACGTATTTTGTGTTAATTTTAATTAAACATATTTAATATTAGGGGTATTTTAGTAAATTTAAAAAATTTAGAGTCAATAATAATTTAACTAAAGATATTTGTTATTAGGGATATTTTAGTAAATTTAAAAAATTTAAAATCAATAATAATTTTAATTAAAAATATTTTATTTTATTATATTTATATTTTATTATATATATTTATTAAATTTAATCATTAATATTCTAATTAAAAATTATAAGGGCATTTTGGACAAAGTATTCACAATTTCCAAATATATTAAATATGAACCAAACAAAAATTAAAACATTCCTAGGCATATTATTAATATTCCATAGATTTTATTTTTACAAACCAAACATAGGAATACTATATACTTGGTAATATTATTCCAAGGAATCATATTCCTAGTAATGATATTCCAAGGCATAAAAAATTAATCCTTGAACCACACACACCCTAAATGTAATAAAAGAACCTTGACTTGGGAGTGAGGATCCAAAGGAATCCCATCATCGCCATAACCACAACTATGGTAATTATCATGAGTTAATCTCGCTTAGTCAACCCTAACCATCGAGGAGTAAGTCAAGTAAGCATAATTGACCTTAATCCATAAGTCCTAGCTAACTTACCAAACTAGTTGATAAAAAACTAGTGTCAATAGAAACAAGAGTCAACTAACTCCCCAAGAATTACCACTAAATGTCGGACATTATGACTCTAGTATCCTAGGAACTCAAACCACAAGCCAACGTGGGAAAATCTACTCAAATTCTAAGGTTGACATTTTCACAAATACCTTGTGTGCATAAAAGTAAAGCATGAAAAATTTGTAAGGAAAAATAGAGAACTATAACCAACTATTAACAAAACCAAACATAAACAAGCAATCAAGGATAAAGAAAGCATGAAATATTAAATTCATCAATTAAAACTCCAAGTAACATAAAATTTGAAATATGAACAAAGCACTTGAACCAAGAGGAATTGAAAATAAAGGCAATGTAATTAAAGAGAAATTAAAGAGAACTTACAAAAGAGTTGATCAACATCCAAGATAAAGGCTTGCTATATAATGCTACAAAAAAATTGCATAAACCCTAAGAGAGCAATTCTACTCTACTCCTACTCCTATTCCTACTATATGAAATTATGAAAAAATAAAGTCTAAGTCCTAATGCCTTCATATGTGTTGATTTCCCCCTTATATAGCACTTCAATTCAGCAATTCAGCCTTCCAAAATGGGCGAAAATCCCTCAGAAAACGCACAGCACGCGTTTTATTAATAAAATCACATGCAGGGACCTGTGCGTACGCACAGGTACTCGTGCGCATGCACACATGCAAATTTCTTCTTGTGCGTGCGCACGTAAGCTTGTGCGCACACACACTTGTCTGTGTGTGTTTTTCCTTGTTTTTTTCATGTTTTCTCCCTTGTACATGCTTTCTTCTACTTTTGGCCATCCATTCTTGCCTCCAAGGCCTGAAATCACTCAACAAACATGTCATGGCATCAAATGGAATAAAAGTGGAATTAAATTGCTCATTTCAAGCACAAAATTGCATGTGTTCACATTTAGGGTCAAATTGGGGACAAAACATAAAAGTATGCTATTTTGGTGCTTAAGTGTGAGTTCATGTGCTAGAATCCATCTAAATTAAGTCAAAATATATCATCAAATATGGAATCATCACCTAGCAACCTTGCTCCTCCACAACTTGGGACGCTTAGTGATCCACCCTTGCCGCCTTCATCAACTTGGGACGCTTAGTGATCCACCCTTGCCGCCTTCATCAACTCTAAAGTCTAGCATTGATGCTATAACCCCAAAGGGAGGCGAGCCACTTGAAGAGATAAACTCTCAACCCACTCTTACTATGGAGGAATCTATTGATAGGGGTGAGAACTTTGTTAAGAGCGGAAGAGAGGATGAACTCAAGGTAGGCAACCACCATGAGCTCCAAAGAAGTCCAATCGATGAAGAAAGATCAAAAGAGGGAGAACTTGAGGATGAAGAAGATGAAGGTACCTCACCAATTCCCCATGACCAAGAGGATAGGCTACCACACCAAGAAGCAAGGGAAGATCTGAAACCACTTCTACCCCATGTTAAATATGCATTCTTTGGCAAGGAACACAAATTTCTGGTGATAGTGGCAACCGATCTTTCCAATCAAGAGGAGCAACAACTCCTTGAGGTTATCCGGAAGTATATGAAGATGATTGGATGGAGCCTAAGTGACATTGTGGGAATAAGCCCTCAAGTGTGCCTTCATAGGATTTTCTTGGAAGAAGGTGCTAAGTCGGTCCAGCAACCGCAAAGACGGCTAAACCCCACAATCCTTGATGTAGTCAAGAAAGAAGTAACTCGCCTCTTGAAAGCGGACATCATCTATCCCATTTCAGACAGTGAGTGGGTGGTGCACGAATTGTGAATCACACTTTTCACACTCGTACCACTAACCAGCAAGTGCATTGGGTCGTCCAAGTAATACCTTACGTGAGTAAGGGTCGAATCCCACGGAGATTGTTGGTTTGAAGCAATCTATGGTTATCTTGCAATTCTTAGTCAGGAAGTCAATTATATTTATCAGTTGAATTGCGAATAAACAAGAGAGCATGGATCAAAGGTTACTTGTTATGCAGTAATGGAGAATATGTTGGAGTTTTGGAGATGCTTTGTCTTCAGAATCTCTACTTTCCTCTGTCTTCTGATTCACGCATGCACGTCCTCCTATGGCAAGCTGTGTGTAGGTGGATCACCGTTGTCAATAGCTACCATCTATCCTTCCAGTGAAAAGGGTCCAGGTGCGCTGTCACCGCACGGCTAATCATCTGCAGGTTCTCAGTCGTACCGGAATAGGATTTACTATCCTTTTGCGTCTGTCACTACGCCCAGCACTCGCGAGTTTGAAGTTCGTCACAGCCTTCCAATCCCAGAATCCTACTCGGAATACCACAAACAAGGTTTAGACTTTCCGGATTCTCATGAATGCCGCCATCAATCTAGCTTATACCACGGAGATTCTGATTAAGGAATCTAAGAGATATTCATTCAATCTGATGTAGAACGGAGGTGATTGTCAGACATACGTTCATGTATTGAGGAAGGTAATGAGTGTCACTGATCATCACCTTCTCCATAGTTAGGCGCGAATGGATATCTTAGATATGAACACGCATGTTTGAATGGAAAACAGAAGTACTTGCATTAATTCATCGAGACACAGCAGAGCTCCTCACCCCAACAATGGAGTTTAGAGACTCATGCTGTCAAAAGGTATAAATTTTAGATCTAAAATGTCATGAGATCCAAAATAAATCTCTAAAAGTTGTTTAAATACTAAACTGGTAACCTAGGTTTACAGAAAATGAGTAGACTATGACAGATAGTGCAGAAATCCACTTTTGGGGCCCACTTGGTGTGTGCTGGGGCTGAGACTAAAGCTTCTCACGTGCCTGGGCTGTTTTGGGCGTTCAATGCCAGGTTGTAACCTGTTTCTGGCGTTGAACTCCACTTTGTAACTTGTTTCTGGCGCTGGACGCCAGACAGGAGTATGGAAATGGCGTTGAACGCCAGTTTACGTCATCTATCCTTGAGCAAAGTATGGACTATTATATATTGATGGAAAGCCCTGGATGTCTAATTTCCAACGCAATTGTAAGCGCGCCATTTGGACTTCTGTAGCTCCAGAAATTCCATTTTGAGTGCAGAGAGGTCAGAATCCAACAGCATCAGCAGTCCTTTTTCAGCCTGTATCAGATTTTTGCTCCGCTCCCTCAATTTTAGCCAGAGAATACCTGAAATTACAGGAAAATACAAAAACTCATAGTAAAGTCCAGAAACATGAATTTTGCCTAGAAACTAATGAGAATAAACTAAAAACTAACTAAAATATACTAAAATCTATATGAAATTAACCCCAAAAAGCGTATAAAATATCCGCTCATCACAACACCAAACTTGAACTGTTGCTTGTCCTCAAGCAACTAGACAAATAAAATAGAAGACTAATAAGTCAAGAAGCAATAATATCTCAGAGTTTTTGAGTGAAGCTCAGATTCTAATTAGATGAGCGGGACTAGTAGCTTTTTGCTTCCGAACAGTTTTGGCATCTCACTTTATCTATTGAAGCTCAGAGTGATTGGCATCTATAGGAACTTAGAATTCGGATAGTGTTATTGATTCTCCTATTTCAGTATGATGATTCTTGAACACATCTGCTTTCTGAGTCTTGGCCGTGGCCCTAAGCACTTTGTTTTCCAGTATTACCACCGGATACATAAATGCCACAGACACATAATTGGGTGAACCCTTTTAGATTGTGACTCAGATTTGCTAAAGTCCCCAATTAGAGGTGTCCAGGGTTCTTAAGCACACTCTTCTTTTTGCTTTGGACCTTGACTTTAACCGCTCAGTCTCAAGTTTTCACTTGACACCTTCACGCCACAAGCACATGGCTAGGGACAGCCTGGTTTAGCCGCTTAGGCCAGGATTTTATCCCTTAGGCCCTCCTATCCACTGATGCTCAAAGCCTTGGGATCCTTTTTATTTACCCTTGCCTTTTGGTTTTAAGAGCTTTTGGCTTTTTCTGCTTGCTTTTCTTTTTCTTTCTAAAATTTTTTTTTCTGCAAGCTTTGTTCTTTGTTGCTTTTTCTTGCTTCAAGAATCATTTTTATGATTTTTCAGATTATCAATAACATGTCTCATGTTCATCATTCGTTCAAGAGCCAACATATTTAACAGTCTTAAACAACAAATTCAAAAGATATATGCACTGTTCAAGCATTCATTCAGAAGACAGAAAGCATTGCCACCACATGTTACTAATTAGAATTTTTCTTATTAAAACTCAAATTTTTATTGCCTCTTATTCAAAAGATCTGCTATTTTATTCATGTTTGCTGATGATGAGAAAAATAGACTATAACTTAATTGGAGATAAAATCAAAATAGAAACTAATTACTACTATATGACTCCTAAGGTAAACTCCTATAACGACAACTATCACAGAGTTAAAGCAGAAATTGGAATTTAACAACCTTTGTTCTGGGAAGTGGATGTTCCTCGGATCTGTGGGGTGCTTGGTCCTTCAAGAGATAACTTCTGGCACTTTAATTCCCTCAAGTCACGCCCTTGCTCTTCCTGTTCTTTAATCAAATAGCAAAGAATTTGACTTTGTTCCTTCTGTTCCTTTATTATTTGTTCCATAGCTTCTTGCATCTTGGTAACTGATGTTTCAAGATACTCCCAATATTCAGATTGAGGGATTTCTGGGAGAAATTCCTGTGTTTTCTTCTTGATGGGGTCATCCTGTGCTTGTTGTTTTTCCATTGATGCTTTGGTGATTGGTTTCTCAATTGAGATATACTCAGTTATTCCCATCCTTACTCCAGCGTCCTTGCAGAGCATAGAAATCAAGCTTGGGTAAGCCAACCTGGCCTCTTTAGAATTTTTGTTAGCAATTTTGTAGAATTCAGCTGAAATCAGTTGATGAAGTTCCACTTCTTTTCCCATCATGATGCAATCGATCATCACTGCTCTTTTAACAGTGACTTCAGAACGGTTGCTAGTGGGCAGCAGAGAATGCCCAATGAAGTCCAGCCAGCCTCTGACCACTGGTTTGAGATCTTCTCTTTTGAGTTGATTAGGAACACCCTTCGTGCTGGTGGTCTACCTGGCTCTAGGGATGCATATGTCCTCTAGAATCTTATCCAGGCTCTTGTTTGTTCTCATCATTCTCCTATTGAAGGAGTCTGGATCATCTTTCAGCTGAGGTAGCTTTAAGATTTCTCTGATCTTGTCAGGGTGGGTATGAATAATCTTTCCTCTGACCATAGTTCGATAGTCATAGATATCAGATCCAGATAGTCTTTGCCTGTCTGTATGCCATATATTAGTGTAGAACTCCTGGACCATATTCCTTCCCACTTTCGTTTCAGGATTGGCTAGGATCTCCCAGTTCCTAATTCGGATTTGCTCCTGGATCTCCGGATATTCGTCTTCTTTCAGATCTAATCTAACTTCCGGGATCACTGATCTTAGACCCATTATTTTATAATAATGGTCTGCATGTTCTTTGGATAAGAACTTCCCTTGATTCCAAAGTGGTTTTGGAACGCTCTCTTTCTTGCCTCTTGAAGTGGGTTATTTTCCATTAGGAGCCATGCTCTTAGTGATCACGGATAAACACACCAAACTTAGAGGTTTGCTTGTCCTCAAGCAAAAGAAAAGAAAGGAGAGGGATAGAAGGAGAGCTAGGTGCAATTGTTGATGGA
>NC_029788.2:90083990-90098560 GCF_000816755.2 Arachis ipaensis | reverse complement strand
GGGTTCGAAAATTTAGATAAGATATGATAAAAAAGATTGATTTGGAAAAGATAAGATAGAAGATATGATAAGAGAGGATATAGTTTAAAATTGAAAAGATATGAAAAATTTTTGAAAAAGATAAATCTAGATTTTGAAAAAGATAATGTGGAGATTTGAAAAAGATATTAGTTGAGAAGATTTTAGATTTTAGAGATAGATTTGTTTTGAAAATTTGAAAAAGAGTTGAATTGGATTGAAAAAGAGGGTTGGTGCTTATGGATTAAGATATATTTTATATTTTTAAGGTAGGATTTTTAGAAATTAGGGGTTTTAGAAATCAAGGTTCTTAACATGTTTATGTAAGAAATCATGAATTGAAGCATGAAAATTAAGATTAGAATAAAAAAATTATGAAAAAAATGATTTTACCTCCTACCCACCATCCTGGCGTTTGAACGCCCAAACGCTGCATGTTTTGGGCGTTCAACGCCCAAATGCTGCCTCTCCTGGGCGTTCAACGCCCAACTGCTGCTTCTTTCTGGCGTTGAACGCTAGGAATTCCTTTGTTACTGGGCTTTTTCTGAATGCCCAGAATGCTATAAACTGGCGTTAAACGCCCAGAAAGAGCTTCTTTCTGTCGTTTAACGCCCAGGTGGCTATCCTTACTGGCGTTCAACGCCCAGTGGATGCTTCTGTTGGGCGTTGAACGCCCAAAACAGACTTTTACTGGCGTTTTCTTGCCAGTGAGCTCTTTTTCTCTGTTTTGTGTGCAAAATCCTTCTGTAACCCTGTGAACTTATACAATTGACTCTTTACCTTATTATCAGTGAACTTTATATAAACAAATAAAAATAAAAATAGGGCAAAATGCTTAGAGGATTGATGCCCCATGGCTGGGTTGCCTCCCAGCAAGCGCTTCTTTATTATTTTTAGCTGGACCTTGCTGAGCTTTTAGTCTAGCTTCAGCCTTGAGCACTCCTGCTCAACATTGCCTTCAAGATAGTGCTTGGTTCTCTGTCCATTGACAATGAACTTCTTATCAGAATCACTATCTTGAAGCTCCACATAACCATATGGTGATACACTTGTAATCACATATGGTCCCCTCCACCGGGACTTCAGTTTCCCAGGGAATAGTCTGAGCCTAGAGTTGAACAACAGAACCTTTGGTCCTGGTTCAAAGATTCTAGATGACAGCTTTCTGTCATGCCACTTTTTTTATTTTCCTTTATAAAGCTTGGCATTTTCGAAAGCATTGAATCTGAATTCCTCTAGCTCATTTAGCTGGAGCAATCTTTTTTCCCCAGCTAATCTGGCATCAAAGTTCAGGAATCTGGTTGCCTAGTAGGCTTTATGTTCCAGTTCCACGGGCAGGTGACATGCCTTACCATAGACCAGTTGGTATGGAGAGGTCCCTATAGGAGTCTTGAATGCTGTTCTGTATGCCCACAGAGCAGCATCCAAGCTTCTTGCCCAATCCTTTCTACGGGTATTTACAGTTCGTTCTAGGATTTTTTTTAGCTCTCTGTTAGAGACTTCAGCTTGTCCATTAGTCTATGGATGATATGGAGTCGCCACCTTGTGGCGAATCTCATACCGGACCATGGCAGAGTAAAGCTGTTTGTTGCAGAAGTGAGTGCCCCCATCACTGATTAGTACTCTAGGGACCCCAAACCTGCTGAAGATATATTTCTGGAGGAACTTCAACACTGTTTTAGTATCATTGGTGGGTGTGGCAATGGCCAAAACCCATTTTGATACATAGTCAACTGCCACCAGAATATAAGTGTTTGAGAATGATGGTGGGAAAGGTCCCATGAAGTCTATTCCCCATACGTCAAACAACTCAATCTCCAAGATTCCTTGTTGAGGCATGCCGTAACCATGAGGCAGATTACCAGCTCTTTGGCAACTGTCACAGTTACGTACAAACTCTCGGGAATCTTTATAGAGTGTGGGCCAATAGAATCTACTTTGGAGGACCTTGGTGGCTGTTCGCTCACCTCTGAAATGGCCTCCATATTGAGATCCATGGCAATGCCATAGGATCCTTTGTGCTTCTTCTCTAGGAACACACCTACGGATTATTCCGTCTGCACATCTCTTAAAGAGATAGGGTTCATCCCACAAGTAGTACTTTGCATCGGTGATTAATTTTTTCTTTTGTTGCCTGTTGTACTCTTTGGGTATGAACCTTGCAGCTTTATAGTTTGCAATATCGGCAAACCAGGGTGTCTCCTGTATGGCAAATAAATGCTCATCCGGAAAAGTTTCAGAGATCTCAAGAGAGGGGAGGGACGTCCCTTCTATTGGCTCTATCTGGGACAGATGATCAGCCACTTGGTTCTCTGTCCCTTTTCTGTCTCTTATTTCTATATCAAACTCTTGCAGAAGCAACACCCATCTGATGAGCCTGGGTTTTAAATCCTGCTTTGTGAGTAGATATTTAAGAGCAGCATGGTCAGTATACACAATCACTTTTGATCCTACTAAGTATGATCTGAACTTGTCAATGGCATAAACCACTGCAAGTAATTCTTTTTCTGTGGTTGTGTAATTTTTCTGGGCATAATTTAAAACGCGACTAGCATAATAAATGACGTGCAGAAGTTTGTCATACCTCTGTCCCAATACTGCACCAATGGCGTGATCACTGGCATCACACATTAGCTCAAATGGTAATGTCCAGTCTGGTGCAGAAATAACTGGTGCTGTGACCAACTTAGCCTTCAGTGTTTCAAACGCCTGCAGACACTCTGTGTCAAACACAAATGGTGTGTCAGCAGCTAGCAGATTACTCAGAGGTTTTGCGATTTTTGAAAAATCCTTTATAAACCTCCTATAGAATCCTGCATGCCCCTGAAAGCTTCTGATTGCCTTAACATTGGCAGGTGGTGGTAATTTTTCAATTACCTCTATTTTTGCTTTATCCACCTCTATTCCCTTGTTTAAGATTTTATGCCCAAGGACAATCCCTTCAGTCACCATGAAGTGACATTTTTCCCAGTTTAAAACTAGGTTGGTCTCTTGGCATCTCTTCAGAACAAGTTTCAGGTGATCAAGACAGGAGCTGAATGAGTCTCCATATACTGAGAAGTCATCCATGAAGACTTCTAGAAATTTTTCCACCATATCAGAGAAATAGAAAGCATGCATCTCTGGAAGGTTGCAGGCGCATTACACAGCCCAAATGGCATCCTTCTATAAGCAAACACTCCAGATGGACATGTGAATGCTGTTTTCTCTTGATCCTGGGGATCTACTGCAATCTGGTTATAGCCTGAGTAGCCATCCAGAAAGTAGTAATAATCATGACCTGCCAGTCTTTCTAGCATCTGGTCTATGAATGGTAAAGGAAAATGATCATTCTCCATTTGCAGCACTACAAAGTCAGTGGGAAAGGCGAATGGCCCAACTCTGACAATCATGTCTTCAATCACGCCTGATGGATATTTAATAGAGCCATCAGCAAGTTGGAGACATATCTAGGTTGGTTTAACTTCTTCAATTAAACCAAGCTTTCTGATAGTGGATGCAGGGGGTATTTGCTCAAGTGCCTCTGCAAATGGAATCTTTATTTCAAGAGTCCTGAGATAATCTGCAAAGCGAGCAAATTGCTTATCCTGCTCCTCTTTCCCGAGTTTTTGAGGATAAGGTATCTTGGCTTTATATTCCTCAACCTTAGTTGCTGTAAGTTTATTGCCTACAGAAGTGGTTGAAGAAGCCTTTTTAGAGGGGTTGTCATCAGCACTTGTGCGTGTCTGATCCCTCACTGGCAGTTGAGTGCCAGAGTTAGAAGCTGGAGTGACGTTAGACGCCAAATCCTTGTCTGTTCCTGGCGTCTGAACGCCAGAACTGTGCCCATTTTGGGCGTTCAACGCCAGATCCTGCCCATTTTGGGCGTTCAACGCCAGATCCTTGCTTGTTTCTGGCGTTGAACGCCAGTTTTGGGCATGGCCTGGGCGTTCAGCGCCAGCCTTCCACCAGATTACTGGCGTTTTAACGCCAGAATTACTTTTCCCTGGGCTCTTACTGTCCTCAGGTGAATTTTGGGTGGTTTGCTCATTCCTTGGCTCTTTGCTGCCATGAGGTGGGGTATTTAATGTTTTTCCACTTCTCAATTGAACTGCTTGGCATTCTTCTGTTATTTGTCTTGACAGCTGCTGCTTTGTTTGCTCCAATTGTTCTTCCATATTTATATTAGCCATCCTTGTCTCTTGTAGTTTATCCTTGAATTCGGCTAACTGCTTTGTTAGAAAGTTCAATTGCTGATTGAATTCAGCAGCTTGTTTTACAGGGCTGAGTTCAGCAGTCACTGTTTTAACCTCTTCTTTCATGGAAGGGTCACTGCTTAAGTACAGATGCTGATTCCTGGCAACTGTATCAATGAGCTCTTGAGCTTCTTCAATTGTCTTTCTCATGTGGATAGATCCACCAGCTGAGTAATCCAGAGACATCTGAGCTCCTTCTGCAAGCCCATAATAGAAGATGTCTAACTGAACCCACTCTGAAAACATTTCAGAGGGACATTTTCGTAGCATCTCTCTGTATCTCTCGCAGGCATTATAAAGAGAATCATTATCTCCTTGTTTGAAGCCTTGGATGTCCAGCCTTAGCTGTGTCATCCGTTTTGGGGGAAAGTATTGATTCAGGAATTTTTCTGTCAGCTGTTTCCATGCCCTTATGCTAGCCTTAGGTTGGTTATTTAACCACCTCTTAGCTTGATCTTTTACAGCAAACGGAAACAGTAATAGTCTGTAGACGTCCTGATCTATTTCTTTATCATGTACTGTGTCAGCAATTTGTAAAAATTGTGCCAGAAACTCTGTAGGTTCTTCCTGTGGAAGACCGGAATATTGGCAGCTTTGCTGCACCATGATAATGAGCTGAGGATTCAACTCAAAGCTACTGACTCCAATGGAGGGTATGCAGATACTACTCCCATATGAAGCAGTAGAGGGGTTAGCATATGACCCCAGAGTCCTCCTGGACTATTCATTTCCACTTAGATCCATGATGGAGAAAGGGAGATGATGTCAAATAAAAAAAAATTATTTTTATTTATTTATTTATTTATTTATTTATTTATTTCGAAAATAAAATAAATTCAAATAAAATAAATAAAAATGGGTGAAGATTTTCGAAAAAAAAATGAGGAGAGAGAAAGTGGTAAGGAAGTTTTGAAAAAGATACGATTTGGAAAAAATTTTAAATTTTAAAAAATTTTTTTTTTGTTACAAATCTGAATTTTTAAAATTAATTTTCGAAAATTGTTTTAAAATTAGAGAGAAAAGATATTTTTTTGAATTTAGTGAGGAAAGAGAAAAATAATAAAATAGCACAAGATTTAAAATTTTTAGATCTAATGCTCCTTGTTTTCGAAAATTTTGGAGGGAAAACACCAAGGAACACCAAACTTAAAATTTTAAGATCAAGATACAAGGAAAACTCAAGAACACTTTGAAGACTCACAAGAACACAAGAACATGAAGAAAGAACACCAAACTTAAAATTTTTAGAAAACCAAGCTAAAATTTTTGAAAAACAAAGAAAAATCAACAAGAAAACACCAAACTTAAAGTTAGGCACAGAATTTAATAGAGAAATTATTATTTTTGAAAAATATTTTAAAAAAAAAGGTATACCAAACTGCCACGGACATAGACCAACGCTCTAACCAATTGGACAGTAAATGTAACACTTGTTTTGAAGAAGGATATTTTTAACCAAGAACAATAATAAGAGACTCTAAACCACAAAGAAAAGTTTTCCTAATCTAAGAAACAAAATAAACCGTCAGTTGTTCAAACACGAACAATCCCCGGCAATGGCGCCAAAAACTTGGTGCACGACTTGTGAATCACACTTTTCTGAACATGCATGTTTGAATGGAAAATAGAAGTACTTGCATTAATTCATCAAGACACAGCAGAGCTCTTCACCCCCAACAATGGAGTTTAGAGACTCATGCTGTCAAAAGGTACAAAGTTCAGATCTAAAATGTCATGAGATCCAAAATAAATCTCTAAAAGTTGTTTAAATACTAAACTGGTAACCTAGGTTTACAGAAAATGAGTAAACTATGACAGATAGTGCAGAAATCCACTTTTGGGGCCCACTTGGTGTGTGATGGGGCTGAGACTAAAACTTCTCACGTGCCTGGGCTGTTTTGGGAGTTCAATGCCAGGTTGTAACCTATTTCTGGCGTTGAACTTCACTTTGTAACTTGTTTCTGGCGCTGAACGCCAGACAGCAGCATGGAACTGGCGTTGGACGCCAGTTTACGTCATCTATCCTTGAGCAAAGTATGGACTATTATATATTGCTGGAAAGCCCTGGATGTCTACTTTCCAACGCAATTGGAAGCGCGCCATTTGGACTTCTGTAGCTCCAGAAATTCCATTTTGAGTGCAGAGAGGTCAGAATCCAACAGCATCAGCAGTCCTTTTTCAGCCTGAATCAGATTTTTGCTCAGCTCCCACAATTTCAGCCAGAGAATACCTGAAATTATAGGAAAATACACAAACTCATAGTAAAGTAAAGAAACATGAATTTTTCCTAGAAACTAATGAGAATAAACTAAAAACTAACTAAAATATACTAAAATCTATATGAAATTAACCCCAAAAAGCGTATAAAATATCCGCTCATCAGTGGTTAAGTCTGGTCCAAGTAGTGCCGAAGAAATCCGGAGTAACCATGGTGAAAACAGAAAGTGGAGAGCTCGTTGCAACCTGATGCACGGAAAACTTGTCTCATAACAAATTTCCTTCGGCAAGTGTACCAAATTTGTTGTCAAGTAAAAACTCACAATAGAATGAGGTCGAATCCCACAAGGATTGATTGATCAAGCAACTTTAATTAGAGGAATGTTCTAGTTGAGCGAATCAGAATTTGAAGTGAGAATTGCAGAAAATAAAATGGCGAGAAAGTAAATGGCAGAAAAAGTAAATGCTAGAATTAAAGAACTGAAAGTAAATGACTGAAAGTAAATTGCAGAATTGTAAATGGGAATGGGGGAATTTCTCATAAGAGTAAATAACAGAAATTAAAGAGAATGGGTAAGATCAGAAATGGGGAGTTCATTGGGCTTAGGAGATGTTGCATTCTCCGGATCAATTTCATTTTCATCTCTTCCTCAATCAATATGAAACCAAAGATGGATAATACATGATGATACTAGAAGTGCAGAGAAAGTAATTACAGAGAGTAGTTCTATGCCCAGAGGCTCCCTATAATTTCCAACTCTCCAAATAATTCAAAGCTACTCTTATATATACTACTCTTCTACTCTTCTAGTTGGTTCTTCAAGTCTTGGGTCTGGGCCTTTGGATCTTGAGTTTGAAGCAGTTATCTTCTTCATTGGGCTTAGCTTTACTTGCAGAGAGAAAGTGTGAAGTGGGCAGAGGCTTTGGCTCAGGACGTTAGTGGTGTTAACGTTTAGTGAAAATATGGGTTCGAGAACGTTAGTGACGTTCAACTTTTTCACTAACGTTCCTTACCCAAGTAAGAGCCACGTTAACTTCAACGTTAGTGGCACAAACGTTGCCACTAAGGTTACCTCTTTGTCCTTCGCGCACGTTATTGGGACTCAACTTTCCCAATAACGTTGAGAAGCCTCCCCCTTCCCTACGTTAGAGTCCACGTTAACTTAGTTAACGTGGCTCTTTTAACGTAGGCTTGCCAACCTTCGAGAACGTTAGTGACACTTAACATTGTCACTAACGTTCCAATGTGCCCCTTAGCTCCCACGTTAGAGTCCACGTTAACTAGGTTAACGTGGCTTCTAACGTGGCCATGCTAGCCATCTCCAACGTTAGTGACAAAGTTGAGTGTCACTAACGTTGGCTCAACATTCCTTTATCCACGTTAGCTTCCACGTTAACTAAGTTAACGTGGCTCATGGTGGCATGTGTGGGCTCCTTCCAACGTTAGTGACAATGTTGGGTGTCACTAACATTGGCGTCACCTCCCTTCTTCACGTTAGTTTCCACGTTAACTAGGTTAACGTGGGAGTTAACGTGGCCTAGTGTGACTTTGCCAACGTTAGTGATAATGTTGAATGTCACTAACGTTGGCTTCCCCCATTTCTTCTTAACATTAGAGGCCACGTTAACTAAGTTAACGTGGTGACTAACGTGGCCACTTATGAGCTTGGTCCAACGTTAGTGATAATGTTAAGTGTCACTAACGTTGGCTCCATTTCCTTTCTTCCACATTAGAGTTCACGTTAACTTAGTTAACGTGACTCTTAACGTGGGCAATGATGGCTTCGAGAGCGTTATTGCCAATCACTTTTCTCATTAACTTTGCAAGTTACTCCCATTCCACGTTAGTGTTAACGTTAGTGTAACTAACGTAGCCACTAATGCGATTGCATCCCATGAAACTTTTATTTATTGATCCTTTTGTTGTTATTTCAGGGCTTATTTGTGTTCTTAGGCTAAGTGTTCTGTAAGGGGGCAACTCTTTAAATAAGCTTTCAGCCAACACTCCCGAACCAGTTGGTTCAAGGTGCTAGGTGTTGAAGCACCCCTAAGGACTTACTTGCTCAAGTCTCTCCCCCATACATACACACCACAGGCATATAGTTTATTTATTTTCTTTTCTTGAGACCTTGGTGTCCAGCACCTCTTTGGGTTACTAAATGCTCTGTAGTGAGGGTTACTCTTGATAGTGGACTTTCAGCTGATAATCCCGAGTTAGTTAACCCAAGTTACCAAGTGATAAGGCACCCCTAAGAGCTTATTCATCCAAGTAGATTCCTTACACAGGAACACCACAGACACATGCCTCAAGATTAAAACCGTAGGTGCCTAGCCTTATTGCTTCCTCTTTTTTCTTTTATTTTTCAACCTTTATTGTTCTTTCCCTTTTTCTTATTAGGATCTTCTTATTTAGCTAGTCTCATGAGGTGTGTCTCAAGCATAGTATTCATGACAGATAGTTGTCCTCCCACCTTATGGTTGAACCAACTTAGCTAACTTAACCATAAACTCATGAACTTACTCCATAGTATGAACTTTTCTCTGGTCTTTTGTAAAGCACTCATTCTCTTTTCATTTGATTCAAAGGGACAGGCATACAAGTAAGTAAGGAGATGATGTATTAACATAAAGACTAACAATCATAGACCTATTCAGAAAGAAAACTTTAAAGACAGAATTTAAAAAGTTCAACTAACATGGAAGCATGTTCTATTTCATACAAGATCTTCTTTATTTAAAGCATAGAAAAAGATGGACCAAAGAAGGAACTCCACCACCTTTTACTCTTGTGGATGTCCATGCTCTCCTTCTTGCTTGTCCTCCTGGTGTTTTTCTTGATTGCTTGTGCTCCCACTTCCCTTGCCTTTTCCAAGCAGCTTCTTCCAGAAACCACCATCTTCCATCTTCTTCTTGAGTGTTTCCTTCTGCTGTTTCACCTTCCTCTCTTCTTGTTCTACAAAATCTTTTTGGACCTCATCATATGTAGGGATGGCATAGTGTAGATGATGCATATTACTGGACATGTAGTTCAACTTGGCTTGAGTGTTGACGTTGAACTCCTCCCTATGTAGTTGCCGTCCTTCATTAAGTACAGTGAACTCATTGAATGCTTTCATCTGGGCTATTTATCACTGACTGAGTTCCTGCAAATGCTTATCTTAACGTTCTTGCCTCTCAGTAACTTGGTGGATGGTTTGAGTGAGCTGGGAGTATTGTTCCTGTTGCTGCTCCATTTGTTGTTTCTGCCACTCTTCTTGTTGGCTCATCTGGTTTAGTATTTGCTCTTGTCCTTCCATATGTCTCATCCCCAAATCTTCAATAGCTCTTAGAAGGTGATTCATATTCAAGTCAGCTGGGTAAGGATGCTCTCCTTGTTGATATTCTTCCTGATGAGACTCCTCTTGGTGAGCTCCTTCTTTTGCTTTTAGTTTCCCTATTTGTGGCCTTCTTTGTTGCTGAGCAGGTGTAGTATAGGCCATACGCTGGGTTGTCATTAGCCTCCCAGGGTTCACGCAGTTTGGATTGCTATCCTCAAAGACCACCTTGGCCTTTGTGCACAATCGGAGAATGGTGCTGGGGTACCAAAGCCTGGCACTTGATTCAAGCTTCTCAGCTGAATCTTGAATTCCCTCAGCTATAAGTTCATGCACATTGATTTCTCCACCTTGTACTAGGCAATGTACCATAGTTTCTCGATTAATATTTACCTCTGAATTATTTGCAGCCGGGAGAATAGACCTCCTCACGAGTTCAAACCACCCCTTGGCTTCTGAGCTAAGGTCTCCCCTTTTGATGAACCGGGGTCTCCCATCTCCATACCTCTCCCAGTCAGGTGCTATAACACAGATGTCAGTCACGATCTCAGTGAGCTCATCATTGTCTTGGCTTTTACTTATCCTTGCATGATAGCTGGGCTCATCAAAATGTGGTGATTTCAGGTGAAGAGTTCTTATTATAGCATTTGGGCTGAAGTCCACCTCCTTTCCTCTTACATAGCTTTTGAAGGTTGAGGCCCTGGTTTTGTCTTCTCTGACCACATTTGTGTAGAACTCTTTGATGAGGTTTGCATTGATCTTACCCTTTGGATTGGTGAGCATTTTCCACCCTCTTTCTTCAACCTTTTCCCGAATCTGTGGGCATTTGTCTTCATTGATTTGGAAGGTTAACTCGGGCAGTATCTTTTTGAGCTTTATCCGCTCGAATTCTCGTTCATGGAAGGTAGTCTTGAATCTCTTCTCGTCGAAAGGGATGTTCTCCATTGGTTCCTTCCTCTTCTGCCTCTTGGAGCTTGATGATGCCATGAACGAATTTAAAGCGACAAGGGTGTAGTGAAGGGAAGAAATGTGGGATTTAGAGAGTGGGAAGTTGAAGAACTAGTTGCTGGAAAGTGAAGTGCAAGGGGTATGAATTTCGAATGTGGAGATGGTGCGGATTGGATCCACTTATATAGAGAAGTGATGAAGAGATGAAAGGTGTGGATTGATGGGGTTGGTGTATGATGAACGGATGGGGTTTTGTATGGAGTAAGCACGAGGATTACCAACTTTATGATGGAGTTGGTTCAGTTTCCAAGTTTGTTCTTCCTCCAATGTTGCATGGCAACCATTCCTAATGCATTCCCCCTTGAGGCACGTGTGTAGTATCCTCTTCATGAAGTGGCCGAACCTTTCTCATTAAATTGTCCAATCAATCTCCTTCAATGCTCCTTTCCTTTCCCTATAAAGATCAAATAAGAAAAGTAAGAAATATAAAAAAATCAATTTAAATTTTGCGGCTAGAATAATAAAGAGAAGAAAAGATTTTGTTTATTCATGAACTCCAACTAACTAACTAACTGTGTATCCTTATATGCACATTGGTGGCACCATGAGGTGACACCAAACTTAGTTTGGAGCACTGTGATGAAAAGTTCTGTTCAAAGCTCCAAGACTAGCATGCTCTCAGTTGCATTCATGCTTTCTTGGCATGCTTTGAACACCAAACTTGTTCTTCACTATACACTGCAATATAAGGACTTCACCAAGTTTTTGTCAAGTTTGGGTTGGAATTCATGAATATTGACTTATTCACTAGTAAAAGCTAATAAAACATGGGTTGCCTCCCATGAAGCGCTTCTTTAGCATCACTAGCTTGACGTTTCCCCTTCATCAGGGAGGTTGATAATACTTCAAGTCCTCCCCTCTTGCCTTGGACTTATATTCATTGGTTGTGTCAATGATCTCTACATGTTTCAAGGAGAGAACTCTGTTGATAGTGAAAACCTTAGGTAACTGAGATGGTACAGTTGGGAGATTAGGGGGGATATCTGGGAAGTAAGCTGAGATCACTTTATCTCCAGGAGAGAAGTCTTCCATAGGGATCTTCTTGTTCCTCCACCCCCTTGGTACCTTCTTCTTTGTCCCTTTTGATGCTGCCTTGCTCTTGGCAACTCCTTCTTCTAAGGGAATTTTGTTGTTGTGTTCACATGTCTCTGGTGGTTTAGGTTCCTCCAGCTTCTCCTTGAGCTGTGACAATTGCTGTTTGCCTTGTTCATCATTCAGTGGGGTTCTCAGATGTGTTGGTTGTGCTTTAGTGCTTGTTTCCTCTGTCAACATCTCATTATGATCATTGCTTGGTTCTTTGTTTTCTTGGTCTGCTTCTTGTGAGAGTTTGAAGACATTAAAGCTGAGTCGTTCATCGTGGATCCTCAATATTAGCTCCCCTCACTCCACATCTATGAGTGCTCTAGCTGTAGCTAGGAATGGTCTTCCCAATATGATTGGGTGAGTGTGACTCTCTTTCATGTCCAAGATGACAAAGTCTATGGGAAGAAAATATTTCCCCACCTTTAACAACACGTTTTCCACCACCCCTCTTGCTTGTTTTTGAGTTTTGTCAGCCAGCCTGATGACTACATCTGTGGGCAATATCTCATTGATCTGCAGCCTCTTCTCCAGGGATAAGGGCATTAAGTTGATGCTTGCTCCCAAATCGCAGAGTGCTCTATCAAACATTGTTTCCCCTATGGCACAGGGAACATGAAAGCTCCCTGGATCTTTTCTTTTTGTAGGCAACTGCAGTTGAATGAGGGCACTGCACTCCTTGTTCATCACTATAGTTTGGCCTCCCTTGAGTGAGCTTTTCCTGGGAAGCAGCTCCTTCACATACTTGATGTATGCGGGCATTTGTTGAATAGTCTTGATGAATGGTATGTTGACATGTAGATATACAAAATGTTGATATGGCCTAGATGTGAAGTGTTGGTGGGCTGCATTGTTTCGATTTGGGCGTCTTTGATCAAGGCTTTGGTCTTGTTGATTTCTCCACCCAAAGTTTGGGTGATTCCTCCATCCAGGGTTGTAGGTCCTGGAGTATGGATCATGGTTTTATCTAGGTAAATTCCTAATGTAGTTGGCTTGCTCCTCACTACCCTCTACTTCTTCATTCACTCCTTCTTGGGTTGTTGATGAAGTGGAGATTGCTGCTACTTGGTTCCTCTCCATCTTCTTGGTGAGGTCAGCTAGCTACTGGGTAATGAGCTTGTTTTGGGCCAGCAGAGCATCTACATTGTTTAGCTCCATTACTCCTCTTGTGTTCTCTCATTCGGAGGCATAGAAGTAGTCGTTCTCTGCTACTGTCTCAATGACATCTATGGCCTCCTCAATGGTCTTCTTCTTGTTCAAAGATCCACCGGATGAATGGTCTACTGCCTTCGTTGACTCATAGGAAAGCCCTTCATAGAAAATGTGCAGCTGCACCCATTCATTGAACATATCTGGTGGGCACCTCCTTGTTAGGTCTTTAAACCTCTCCCATGCTTCATATAAAGTCTCACCATCTTGTTGCCTGAAAGTTTGGACCTCAGCTCTCAGCCTATTGATTCGTTGAGGAGGGTAAAATCTTGCTAAGAATTTGTTCCCCACATCTTCCCAAGTTATCAAGCTCTCCCTTGGGAAAGACTCCAGCCACTTGGCTGCTTTATCCTTGAGTGAGAATGGAAATAAGAGCAGTCTATAGGCGTCAGGATGAACACCATTAGACTTCACTGTGTCACATATTCTCAGGAAGGTGGTTAGATGTTGATTGGGGTCTTCTTGGACACTTCCTCTGAATGAACAGTTGTTCTGAACAAGGGTGATGAGCTGTGGTTTTAGTTCAAAATTGTTGGCATGGATGGTTGGCTTTTGAATGCTACTTCCACAGTTTCCTGGGTTTGGATTGATGTAAGAGCCTAAAACTCTTCTATCCTCCCCATCATGATTTGCTCGACCTCTTCCGCCATGGTTGTGAGTCTATTCTTCGTGATGGTTTTCCATGTTTTCTTCCATGTTTGGTTCAAAGTATTCCTCAAAGTGTTCCTCCTCTTCTTCAGCACCAACTACACATTTTTCTCTTACCTCCCTTCTTAGTCTAAGGAAGGTTCTCTCAGGTTCAGAATCAAAGGAAGTTGAAGCCCCGCTTCTTCTCCCTGTCATACAACCAACAAGTACAAGAAAAGAGAATAGGTGCAGAAAGTATATCTGTCAGAATTACTGTCAGTGTGAGTGATGCAATATATCAAACAGTTAGTGGGTTAGTGAGATGAATGGTAAATAACAAAGAAAAAGTAGGGGGAAGGGAAGAAATTAACTAAAACAGGAAGTAAATGACTCAAACAGAAAATTAAATCAAACAAAATAAAATGCTCAATCTAGTTATCCTCCAATTTAATCATTGTTGATGCACAATCAATCCCCGGCAACGGCGCCATAAACTTGATGCACGGAAAACTTATCTCATAACAAATTTCCTTCGGCAAGTGTACCGAATTTGTCGTCAAGTAAAAACTCACAATAGAGTGAGGTCGAATCCCACAAGGATTGATTGATCAAGCAACTTTAATTAGAGGAATGTTCTAGTTGAGCGAATCAGAATTTGAAGTGAGAATTGCAGAAAATAAAATGGCGGGAAAGTAAATGGCAGAAAAAGTAAATGCTAGAATTAAAGAACAGAAAGTAAATGACTCAAAGTAAATTGCAGAATTGTAAATGGGAATGGGGAAATTGCTCATAAGAGTAAATAACAGAAATTAAAGAGAATGGGTAAGATCAGAAATGGGGAGTTCATTGGGCTTAGGAGATG
>NC_029788.2:90070894-90083751 GCF_000816755.2 Arachis ipaensis | reverse complement strand
TGGATGAAGATCGAAAGCTTTCAAGTAAAATCAAGAGAAAAGATAGAAGAAGAATAATGAAAACTAGTGTTGATCCATCAAATTACAACAGAGCTCCCTAACCCAATGAAAGGGGTTTAGTTGTTCATAGCTCTAGAAAATGAAACCAAAGATGGATAATACATGATGATACTAGAAGTGCAGAGAAAGTAATTACAGAGAGTAGTTCTATGTCCAGAGGCACCCTATAATTTCCAACTCTCCAAATAATTCAAAGCTACTCCTATATATACTACTCTTCTACTCTTCTAGTTGGTTCTTCAAGTCTTGGGTCTGGGCCTTTGGATCTTGAGTTTGAAGCAGTTATCTTCTTCATTGGGCTTGGCTTTACTTGCAGAGAGAAAGTGTGAAGTGGGCAGAGGCTTTGGCTCAGGACGTTAGTGGTGTTAACGTTTAGTGAAAATATGGGTTTGAGAACGTTAGTGACGTTCAACTTTTTCACTAACGTTCCTTACCCAAGTAAAAGCCACGTTAACTTCAACGTTAGTGGCACAAACGTTGCCACTAACATTGCCTCTTTATCCTTCGCGCACGTTATTGGGACTTAACTTCCCAATAACGTTGAGAAGCCTCCCCCTTCCCTACGTTAGAGTCCACGTTAACTTAGTTAACGTGGCTCTTTTAACGTAAGCTTGCCAACCTTCGAGAACGTTAGTGACACTTAACATTGTCACTAACGTTCCAATGTGCCCCTTAGCTCCCACGTTAGAGTCCACGTTAACTAGGTTAATGTGGCTTCTAACGTGGCCATGCTAGCCATCTCCAACATTAGTGACAAAGTTGAGTGTCACTAACGTTGGCTCATCATTCCCTTATCCACGTTAGCTTCCACGTTAACTAAGTTAACGTGGGAGTTAACGTGGCTCATGGTGGCATGTGTGGGCTCCTTCCAACGTTAGTGACAATGTTGGGTGTCACTAACGTTGGCGTCACCTCCCTTCTTCACGTTAGCTTCCACGTTAACTAGGTTAACGTGGGAGTTAACGTGGCCTAGTGTGACTTGGCCAACGTTAGTGATAATGTTGAATGTCACTAATGTTGGCTTCCCCCCTTTCTTCTTAACGTTAGAGGCCACGTTAACTAAGTTAACGTGGTGACTAACGTGGCCACTTATGAGCTTGGTCCAACGTTAGTGATAATGTTAAGTGTCATTAACGTTGGCTCTATTTCCTTTCTTCCACGTTAGAGTTCACGTTAACTTAGTTCTAGTCCAAGTTATAGGAAAGGCAACATCCAATTTGTCCTTAAATTCATGAAAAATCCTCATGAAATCATGTAGAGTGCACAATGTATGCTTGAATCAAGATGTAAGTGAATATCTACCCAAAACTAGCTTATTTCCTAAGGAAATACATGAAACTACCCTAAAAACAGTAAAGAAAAGGTCAGTGAAACTGGCCAAAATGCCCTGACATCACAACCCGGATTCAAAATACTTGGCAAGTGTGCATTGATTACCGCCGGCTAAATCAAGCAATGTGGAAAGACCATTACCCGTTGTCATTCATTGACCAAATGCTGGATCGCTTGGCAGGTAAATTCCATTACTACTTTTTAGATGGATATACGGGGTACTTCCAAATTCATATAACTCCTGAGGATCAGGAGGAAACTACCTTTACTTGTCCCTTTGGAACGTTTGCATATAAAAGAATGCCGTTTGGCTTATGTAATGCACCGGTAATGTTTCAAATGTGCATGACAAGTGTTTTCTCAGATCTTTTGGAGGATTGCAAGGAAGTCTTCATGGACGATTTCAGTGTTTATGGTAGCTCCTTTGATGCATGTTTAGGGAACTTAGCTCGGGTACTAGAATGATGCACCAATACTAACCTTGTATTGAACTTTGAAAAATGTCACTTTATGGTGAACCAATGTATAGTGTTGGGTCATATTGTATCTAAAGATGAAATTTTCGTCGACCCGGATAAGATTGTTGTCATTTCGAGTTTACCAAACCCTTCCTCGGTGAGGGAGATCCGTTCCTTTCTTGGTCATGCAGGTTTTTATCGCCGCTTCATCAAGGATTTTAGTAAAATTGCTCTACTCCTCTCCCACCTACTTCAAAAGGATGTGGAATTTCATTTTGATGAGGATTGAAAAAAGGCTTTTGACAAACTGAAGGAAGCATTGACCAAAGATATTATTTAAAATTGTCACAAATAAAACATACTATGGAGGTTTTAATAACTCTCGCTAAAAAAATTCCACAAACAAACAAGAATTTTGTAGTGTCATATATTATATGTGCATTATGTAACGACCCAACTCCTGATATGCCATGGTCATACAAGAAGTGAAGTGTTACCAACTTGTTGTTCTTAATTATTTACTATTATATTATATATGAGCATGTTCCTTGTTAGAACGTTGCCAATTTTACGAGTAACTTTTTTTTTAATTAACATATACCATTTGTGAGCGATGAAGTAATATAAATAAACATACATAGACAGGAATATAAAGGAAGCATAACGAAACATATAGCACAACTGATAATATACATCATGTACACTATAACAAAACATGTAGCGTTTACAAAAGGCCACGTTAGTTTACATCCTCGTCGAACTTACATAGATAATATATACACGACACTCCCAAGGCCTGGCCCATACAAAAAGCCGCTAAACTGGCGCCCAGGCTAGCCTAACCACTCTATAGCTCCTAGCTCTTGGGTGTACTAACACAAGTGAGAGACTATCAAAAAGTCAATGTCATACTGAGGTGTCATCAAAAGAATGCCCTTACCGCTGTCAGTCTATATTTACACATGGCCATTTGGAAGATTGTCATGTGGTTTGTCCATCTCCTCATCCTGCTCTATTTCTATCTCTGGATCCTCTTCCTCTTCCTCGTCAGCAGCTACAGCTATACCCTCAGAACAGCCAAAAGCACTACTGTGACTATGTACAAAACCATTCGCAAGCACAGGTCCGTTCGCGTATATAGAAGCTACCCCCATCGTCTGGTAGTGCCGACTCATCATGCTATTAAAAGTCAGGAATCGGCTCAAGGGAAAAGTCCCACTCTGGTGGAATCGTAGGAACATACTCACCAGCTATTTCGGGCTCCTCGGGATGGATAGGCTTAGGTGCCACCTCATTCAAGGGTTGAGCTAGTATAGGGTGTCTGGGACCATCGGGAAAAGGATGTCCAGGTGCGTCAGGATGTAACCAGGATAAGGGAAAGTTGTAAGGAGCATCGGGGTCAAAAAGCAGGATAGACAGAGGATGTTGAAAAGCTCGATTTTGTAATGCATATCGTCTGATACGAGGATCCAATCCCATAATGAAGTAACTATGGTATACCGGATCCTCGTAGATGTGAGGGTCCTCGAACTCATAGAATATCACGCCCATCTCCATCTGGAAGGGAGGAAGGGAGAGAAGGGGGGTAAGAACTTGGGAGTTCTTAGTAGAGTCAGGATAATTAGTCATGTTAATCGGCTTCGTCATGCTTATCAGATAACCAAGTACTTTACAGAATATAGAGGAGAGATAGAAATGTAAATAACAGAAAAGCAGAAAAATAGAAGACAGAGAAAATAAAAGAAAACATAGATATAGCATACAAGCAGACAAACATAGAAAAGTAGAACACACACATAAAAGGAATGCAACAAAGAATGATGCACAAAGAAGAATGATGCATGTCTAGTCCTAGTACAGGCCATGAGCTCATGTGTCGGTTAACTGCCTGCAATCCCGACGTTTATCCGATCACGAATCCACGATTTTCCAGATGCGATTTTCCGTTCAAAATAAATGCGCATATAATAATAGCCTCTCTATTGACACAGCCTCTGCTTTATACTCGCAGGAAAATATTTATATATACTCATCTCTGCTCTGCTCTAGGGAATGAAAAATAGCTGTATGTATATTAGACTCCCTACAGAGACTCTGAGTTACTTCAAGCAACAATCATACAAACAAATATCTCTTTATTATACAATTCTTTTCTCTTTATCTCTTTTCCCTACTCTAGTTACTCTTTTCTCTGTATCTTTTTACTCTGTTCTAATTACTCTTTTCTGTATCTCTTTACTCTGCTTTGATTACTCTTTTCTATGTATCTCTTTACTCTGCTTTGATTACTCTGTTTAACGTATGTAATTAAAGCTTATGTAAATTTCGGTATGAATAATTAGCCTGTCCCAAGTATAGGTTCAATAAGTCTATACTGAAACAGTTTAAATTTTCATATTATACCTAACCCTAGGCACAACTCAAGAACTATCTATGTTGCTCCTGGTTCGTTCACTAATCTCTGTTTGTGTTATTAAAACTTTACAGACTTTTTCTTCAATTTTTATCTCATCTTTAAATTTTTATCTTTCCTTTGTCTTTGTCTTACTAATATGTTATTACCACTCCCTAAGTGTTTTATGAAGGTAATTATGAGATTCTGCGCTTAAAGTTGTCTTTCTAAAGCTTTTACGAAGAACTACCTTTTCCGCATTATTTTATTATTTAGAATAAAATATTATTTTTAATTAAATATTATTATTTAATATTTTATTATTTATTATTTTATTAATATATTTTCAAAAATTAACCTTCTTTACCTTTTAACCTTTAAAATTCACTTTTTACCACCCGTAACTTTTAACATTTCTACTTTTACCACCCTAACTTTTGGAAATTACACAATAATCCCTCAAACACCAAAATAATTACTGTTCATACCCTGGGTCGAGCTACCCGACCCGGGATGATTGGCGATAAAGCGACCGACCTCTTCAGGTCAGACTACCCGACCTCTTCTCAAAGAGGTCGGCCAAATCGACAGGAAAGCCAAATAAAGGGCCCAAATAGAGGAACACGACCCAAATCCAAAAGCAATCCCAGCCTATAGAGATAAAGGCGGTTCCCTTGAAGATAAGCTGACTTCATCCAAAACAGGATAAGATAAGATAAGATAACTAACTTATCTTATCAGAAAGGTCAGCCCACACTACTATAAATACACTGGAGCACCCAGGTATAACTCATACTCTGATTCTACTAAAAACCTGTTTAATACCCATGCTAACTTAAGCATCGGAGTCTCTTGCAGGTACCCCCCACCCTCCGGTGACGAAGAATCAGCAGTGTAGCTAGATCAACAAGTCGAACACGACAGCTCCGGCCGTCTCCCACCAGCCGGACACGTCGGCACCGATCTGTACAGAGGATCTCAACCGAAATCAACCTCCAGTTTCAGGTAACCCTCGGAACATTGGCGCCGTTGCCGGGGAACCTGGAAGTCATCCCATCACCATGGCGAACAACTATAACAACGACCACAATTCAGGTCTGGAAGAGAGAACACCACACAAGAACGCGGATGTCACGCTACAAAATACTCCAGAAATCAACAACGACAAAGACTCGCCAAATTCAGGGGCAATAGAAGCGCTCCTAGATCGCCTAAAACAACTGGAAAAAGAAACTCAACAACAACAGGAAATCGGAAGGGATCTACAAAGAGAGGTGCGGCGACGTCGGGAGTTGGAAGAAAAACTACAGCAATTAGAAGCCGATCTCAAATCAAAAGCCCCTCGGGCCAATCTCGAAGAAAATTCACGCAAAGAGCAAGACCCGCTCACCAGGAAAATCATGAAAACCAAAATTTCAAAAGACTTCAAACTCCCGGATATGACCCTGTATGATGGCACCACGGATCCCAACCACCACCTCAATAACTTCAGAAGCAGAATGTACCTCACTGACGCCTCAGATGCTGTTCGCTGCAAAGCCTTTCCAATAACTCTCACAAAGACAGCCATTCGATGGTTCGACAACCTACCCCCAAAGTCCATCTCAAGCTTTGATGACCTAGCTAAGAAATTCCTAGCCAGATTCTCCATTCAGAAAGATAAAGCCAAGCACGCCCCCAGTTTACTAGGGATCAAACAAGGAGATCGGGAGAGCCTCCGCAACTATATGGAGAGATTCAACAAAACATGCATGGACATACAAAGTTTAGGACGAGCAGAAAAATACATCAACATGGAAGAAAACGCTCGGTTAGGAGAGACCTCAAAATCGGGGGCCTCTTACCGAGATGGAGACAAGGAATCCAAGAGGAAAGAAGATCGACAAGGGGAGAAAATCAAAAAATACCATAATTATACTCCTCTCAGGGCATCCTTGGTCGAGATATACAAAGAAGTCTGCCATACAGAAAAAATTCCCTCAATACGGCCACTCAAAGGCAAAAAGGGAGGAGGAAACCGGAAGGAATATTGCGAATACCATCGAATCCGAGGACACTCCACAAACGAATGTTTCGACTTAAAAAATATCATAGAAAAATTGGTGAGAGAAGGAAAGTTAGATCGATTCCTGGCCACCCGAGATGATTATCAAAGAAAGAGACGAAGGGATGAAGATACCGAACGAACAGAACGATCACCTCGGACACCAGAAAGACATGTCCACATGATACATGGCGGATTCATAGCAGGTGGGATCTCCAAATCCTCTCGCAAAAGATATCTCAAGGAAGTATATCATGTCGAAGGAAAGGAGGAAGCACTCAACATCCCGGCAATAACATTCACTAAAGAGGACGCATCCGGCGTCATCGCAGGACACGACGATCCCATGGTCATCACCATCATATTAGCAAACGCCAACCTACACCGCACCTTAATAGACCAAGGGAGTTCTGCCGACATCTTATTCAAAACAGCCTTTGATAAACTCGGCTTAGAAGAAAAAAGAACTTCAAGCATATCCAAACAGTCTGTTTGGACTAGGAGACACCCCGGTTCGACCACTAGGATACATACCACTACATACAACCTTCGGAAAAGGGAACCAGTCCAGGACCCTCAAAATAGACTACATCGTGGTCGACGTAAGTTCAGCTTATAATGCTCTCATAGGTCAGACAACACTCAACCAACTCGGCGTGATAGTCTCGACCCCACACCTATGTATGAAATTCCCAACACCAAAAGGGATAGCCACAATAAAAGCAGATCAAAAAATGGCACGTCGCTGTTACAATGAAAGCCGAAATCTTAGAGGCAAAGGAGAAGAGTTCCACACAATCGAGCTGGGCGGAGTTCAACGACGAGAAGAACTTCGTCCCCAGCCAGAGGGTGAGATAGAAAAGATTCAGATCGGGGACACCTCGAAAAAAATAACTAATATCGGCACAATCCTAAAAGGAGATTCAAAGGAATTACTAATACAATTCTTGCGAGATAACGTCGATCTCTTCGCATGGAAAGCCGCAGATATGCCAGGCATAGACCCTAAGCTGATGTGTCATAAGTTGGCGGTCTATCCAGGATCTCGGCTGGTACAGCAGAGACGAAGAAAACTTGGGCCAGAGCGATCCCAGGCTATGGAAGAACAAGTACAAGCGCTACTGGAAGCAGGATTCATAAGAGAAGTCAAATATCCACTATGGCTAGCCAACGTTGTCTTAGTGAAAAAATCAAATGGGAAGTGGCGAATGTGCACCGATTACACCGATCTCAACAAGGCTTGTCCAAAAGATCCTTACCCACTCCCAAATATCAACGCTCTGGTAGACGCTTCCTCCGGATATAAATATCTCTCGTTTATGGACGCATACTCGGGATACAACCAGATCCCCATGTATCCACCAGATCAAGAAAAGACCTCGTTCCTAACACCGAAAGCAAACTACTGCTACGATGTGATGCCTTTCGGTCTCAAAAACGCAGGAGCTACTTATCAAAGGCTAATGAATAAAGTCTTCTCGGATCACATCGGAAGGATCATGGAAGTCTACGTGGACGACATGCTAATAAAAACACAAAGTGAAGAGACATTATTGTCCGACCTGGCCCAAGTATTCGACACCATAAGGAAACATGACATGCGACTCAATCCCGCGAAATGCACCTTTGCAGTAGAAGCAGGCAAATTCTTAGGTTTCATGCTCACACAAAGAGGAATTGAAGCAAATCCAGACAAATGTCAAGCCATACTCAATATGAAGAGCCCAACCTGTGTCAAAGAAGTACAGTAACTCAACGGGAGATTGGCCGCCCTATCCTGATTCTTAGCAGGAGCTGCGATAAGATCTCTCCCCTTCTATGCTACTTTAAGAAAGGGAAGGCAGTTCGAATGGACGACAGAATGTGAGCAAGCCTTCCAAGACTTCAAAAAGTTCTTAGGACAGCCACCTATCCTCTCTCGACCACGAAAAGGAGAACCACTCATATTATATCTCGCAGTAGGAAGCCGGGCAGTAGCGTCAGCACTAGTCAGAGAAGACGAAAACGGACAACAACCCGTCTACTTCATTAGTAAAGCACTACAGGGATCCGAGCTGAACTATCAGAAAATAGAAAAATTTGCATATACTCTCATTCTAACATCTAGACGACTCCGCCCTTACTTCCAGGCCCACAGCATCAAAGTTCGCACTAACCAGCCCTTGAAAGGAATATTGCAGAAAATAGATTTAGCAGGAAGAATTCTACAATGGGCAGTCGAGCTGTCAGAGTTCGACCTCCAATATGAAGCTCGGACGGCCATTAAGTCACAATATCTGGCCGACTTTATCGCAGAATTCACAGATGTCCTGGAAACCCTCACAGAGTAGAATCTCTATGTGGATGGTTCTTCAAATAAAACTGGAAGCGGTGCAGGAGTGATAATAGAAAGCAACCAGGGAACCCAAGTTGAGCTCTCCCTCAAGTTCGGGTTCCCGGCTTCAAATAACCAGGCAGAATACGAAGCACTGCTAGCTGGTTTGAAGCTGGCTGAAGAGGTTGGAGCTCGGAAACTCAACATCTACAGCGATTCACAAGTTGTCACATCACAAATAACAGGGAGCTACCAAGCTAAAGATCCCACCATGAAAAGGTATTTGGATAAGACCAAGCAACAGCTCGGACAAATCGGGGAATATAAGATATACCACATACCCCGAGAACAAAATACCCGAGCTGACGCACTCTCAAAACTAGCCAGCACCAAACCAGGGGGCAACAATAGAAGCCTCATCCAGAAAATCTTACAGAACCCGTCAATCTCGGAAGAGGAAAAAAGTCCTAGCCATAACAAGCCAGGACTAAGGATGGACGACTCCCATAATCAACTACCTCAGAGCAGGAACACTCCGCACAGAAGAAAAGAAGGCAAATAGGCTAAAAAGGGAGGCACAGTACTACACCATTATAAATAACATCCTGTACAAAAGAGGGATCTCAGTACCATTACTGAGATGCGTACCGACCTCCCACACAAAGGAAGTGCTAGAAGAAGTACACGGCGGCATTTGTGGCAATCATCTCGGAGCACGAGCTCTATCCAAAAAGGTACTCCGGGCAGGGTTTTATTGGCCAACTCTACAGAAAGAAGCTACAGAATTTGTAGAGACATGCCCACTATGTCAGAAACATGCCAACTTTCACATCGCCCTGCCAGAAGAGCTAATCAGCGTAACCTCGCCTTGGCCGTTTGCAAGGTGGGGGCTCGACCTTCTTGGCCCCTTCCCCCAGGGGTCAGGACAAGTTAAATTTCTCATAGTAGGGGTAGACTATTTCACAAAGTGGATCGAGGCAGAGCCCCTAGCCAATGCCACCACTCAAAGTAGCCGGAAATTCCTATATAAAAACATCGTCACAAGGTTCGGGGTTCCATATTCAATAACCACAAACAATGGCACTCAATTCATAGATGCAGGCTTCAGAAAACTAGTAGCCGACTTAAATATAAAGCATCAATACACCTCTGTGGAACATCCACAAGCCAATGGACAGGCTGAAGCTGCCAACAAAGTCATATTGGCCGGATTAAAACAGAGATTACAAGATGCAAAGGGAGCTTGGGCAGAAGAGCTTCCACAGGTCCTATGGGCATATCGAACGATGCCATACTCCACCACGAAGGAATCCCCCTTCTGGTTAGCATACGGAATAGAGGCAATGGTTCCAGTAGAAATTAAGGAAGGATCGCCTAGAGTGGTTCATTACAATGAGGGAGCAAACTCCTAACTTCAGAGGGAAGAGCTCGACTTACTACCTGAAATCCAAGAAAGAACTCGAATCAGGGAAGAAGCTCTAAAGCGCCGAATGGCTTCCAGATATAATCAAAGGGTAGTGCCGAGAAGTTTTGCAGAAAATGATCTCATCCTAATCTGAAATGATATTGGAACAACTCGACCAGGAGAAGGAAAGCTGGCAGCAAACTGGAAGGGACCCTACCG
Source organism: Arachis ipaensis (assembly GCF_000816755.2). Taxonomy (NCBI): domain Eukaryota; kingdom Viridiplantae; phylum Streptophyta; class Magnoliopsida; order Fabales; family Fabaceae; genus Arachis; species Arachis ipaensis. The sequence continues at coordinate 90,073,527 of NC_029788.2, read as the reverse complement.
AGTTGTAGAAGTACTTGGGAAGGGCTACTACAGACTGTCCGATCTCGATGAATGAGAGCTTCCCAGATCATGGCACGCTTGCAACCTAAGAAGGTACTACAGTTAGGAAGGTAACAGATCTCATTATTGGATGCACTCTTTTTCCTGAAAAGGTTTTTTAATGAGGCACCAAGCTAAGACCCAGACACTATCCGACTTAAAGGGACGAAAAAATTCCCACATGTATATATTTGCACGTTTACTTTGAATAAATTTTATTTAGATATTCTACAAAGAATTCAAGACGCATTAATCTGAAGAATTCATCGTCTGATTATAAAGCGACAGGTCGGCAGAAAGTGAAAAACAATTTCACTGCACGACCACGATAAAGATAAACCGTTCGATAAAGGTGAAAGTGCGATTCACCCAAAGGACGATCCAAAGATGCCAACCACTTTCTACAAATCGGCAAAGATGAACACAGAATAATGTAAGAAGTTATCGAAAGCAATCCAAAAAAGAACCTGACGAGGTCTTACGGATAGCTAAAATAATAACTTAAAGACTGGCCGACGTCCAGAAGTCGGACCAAGTCAACCCAAGTTATAAGTAAACCCTAGAAAGAGGTCTGACCAACCCTATTAAAGAGGATTACTTTAACTTAGAAGGGCTTGACCTAACAAAGTCAGCCCAAAATAAAAAGGTTATAAAAGTAAACCCTGAAAGACACCTGACAAAGGTCCAAGAAAGAGGATTACAAAAATAACCTAGAAAGAGATCGACCTAACGAAGTCGGTATCCTACAAAATACGAAAAGTTATAAAAGTAATCCCTGAAAGAGACCTGACAAAGGTCCAAAAAGAGGATTACGAAGTAACTTAGAAGAGATCGACATAAAGAGTCGGTCTCCTACAATGGAAAGTTATAAAAGTAATCCCTGAAAGAGACTTGATAAAGGTCCAAGAAAGAGGATTACGAAGTAACTTAGAAGAAATCGACATAAAGAAGTCGGTCTCCTACAAACAGGTTATAAAAGTAATCTCTAAAAGAGACCTAACCAAGGTCCAAAAAAGAAGATTACTTTAAATAATTGAAAAAAATTGACATCGGTCAACTACTTGGAAAAGGACAAAGAAGTCGGGCATGGATTGCTAAATCGGATCCACGCATCGACAACAAACCAGTTTAAAGAAGCTAAGACAGGCGCAGCTGGAGCAAAAGTTAGCCCCTAACTTTTTGGCTAACTTTTGGGCAAAAGCTGGAGCAAAAGTTAGACCCCTAACTTTTTGGCAAACTTTTGGCATGAAAAACACTCCCTGGATGAGCAAAATTTTGCGCCAACGTTAGCCCCCTAACTTTTTGGCTAACGTTGGCACATGAAAAACACTCCCTGGACTAGCAAAAGTTTGCGCCAACGTTAGCCCCCTAACTTTTTGGCTAACGTTGGCGCCAAGAATAACCAAGGGAAGGCCAACGTTGGAGCAAAAGTTAGACCCCTAACTTTTACCCCAACGTTGGTATCAGTAAGGAAGGGTGCTGATGTGAAAAGTTGGAGCAAAAGTTAGCCCCCTAACTTTTACTCCAACTTTTACTCAAGCTTTCATGATTCCAACCCGGTTCAAATTCGGTTCTTCTCCAAACTCCAAGAGCAATCAACCAAGGAATTCAAGTCCTTCTTTACTTCTCTGTTCGTTGCAATTTACTTTTCCTTGTTTAAATTCTGCAAATCCACTTCCCAATTCCCTTTACAATTCAAGCCATTTACATTTCTTGCACTTTAAGATTTTGCAATTTACATTTCTTGCGTTCTAAGTTTCTGCTATTTAATTTCTTGTTTCAGCACATTTACCTTCTCTGCTCTTTAATTTCATGCGATTTACCCATTCTCTTTACTTTCTATGCAATTTAAATTCTGCAAATCACAAATCTCTCAACCAAATCTTGATTTGCTTGACTAAATCAACCACTAAACTAAAATTGCTCAATCCTTCAATCCCTGTGGGATCGACCTCACTCCCGTGAGTTATTATTACTTGATGCGACCCGGTGCACTTGCCGGTTAGATCTGGGTGTTTTGGAGAAATTCGTTTCTTCCAAGAAAATATCCCATCAAGTTTTTGGCACCGTTGCCGGAGATTGATTAGATTGACAATGATTAAGTGAGGTGGTGATCTAGATCTGGCATTTTTATTTTCTGTTCCTTTAATTTTCAATTAACCCACTAACTGTTCGAATTTTTGCTTAAGCTAACTAAAACTCCATTCTAGCAATAGATTGAACTGTCACTGGTTTGTGTGTTTCTTATGTTCTGCTTGTATGTCAGGTACAAGAAGAAATACACCCATCTTTCATGAACAAGACGAAAGAACTCTTAGAAGGTTAAGAAGAGCTGAAAGAGGGAAAAATATTGTTGGAGAAGAGGAATCAGAAGAAGAATTCCAAGATATGGAGGAACATTCAACCAATCCACCAGGTGGAGCAGACAACAACAATAACAATCCACCCCAGAGGAGAGTTTTAGCTTCCTATACTTTTGCAAATCCTAGACATTGTGGAAGTAGCATCTTAACTCCAAATGTCAATGCAAATGATTTTGAACTAAAGCCACAACTCATCACTTTGGTTCAAAACAATTGCTCTTTTGGTGGAGG
>NC_029788.2:90052313-90070414 GCF_000816755.2 Arachis ipaensis | reverse complement strand
AACCACCCAAACCTCAGATGGGGAGATAATCATACACAAATCCAACAACCATGGCAGAGGAACTCGAACCAAAACAACCCAAGAAGCAACCAAAACCACAACCAGCAGCAAACTAACCAAAACCCCTACAGAAAACCTCAAAACAACTACCCCAACCCCAACCAAAATGCCTACCATCCACCACCCACATCTCATAACCCACCTCAAGTATCACCTGAAGCCCAAAGAATCACTAACTTGGAGGCCGTGATAGACAAAATGTTGAAACACCAGGAAATGACAACCAAGAATCATGAAGCATCCCTGAAGAGCCTAGAGAGACAGATGGGGCAAATCTCCAAGCAGATTTCTCTTGAGAGACCCTCAAGCTCTCTGCCGAGTGACACAATTCCAAATCCTAAGGAAGAATGCAAGGCGATACAATTAAGGAGTGGGAGAACATTGATGAGCAATAATGACACTACAAAGAAGCAAGCAGAGAGCAGCAAAAGTGCAATAGAAGATGAGGAGCAAACAAAGGAAGATGAAGCCAAGAATCAAGTTGTAATGCCAAGCAAGAACACTGAGAAACTCAAAGAAAAGGATAACCAGTCACACGGTTCAAAAGAAGTAACTCAGGGACAGCAGCAAATAGGAAGGAGGATCACACCTCCACTGCCATATCCCCAGAGGTTCAACAAAGAAACCAAGGACCAACATTTTCACAAGTTCCTTGAGACTTTCAAAAAGCTGGAAATCAATATTCCTTTTGCTGAAGCACTTGAGCAAATGCTTCTGTATGCCAAGTTTTTTAAGGAGCTCATCAACAAGAAAAGAAGTTGGGATGAGAAGGAAACCATACTGCTCACTAAGGAATGCAGGGCTTTGATTCAAAAAGGGCTTCCCCCTAAGCTTGAAGATCCAGGGAGCTTTTTGCTACCTTGCACCATTCGGGAATTAACCATCACTAAAGCAATGTGCGATCTAGGAGCAAGTATCAACTTAATACCATCCTCCTTGGTAAAAAAGCTGCATATAGAGGAAGTTAAACCAGTACAGATATCTCTAGAGCTAGTAGATAAGTCAACAGTATACCCAGGGGTATGATTGAAAACCTGCTGGTCAAGGTGGACAATTTCATATACCCTGCAGATTTTGTGGTTCTAGATTCAGAAGGGGATGATGGTGACTCTATTATTCTGGGAAGGCCATTCTTGGCCACTGCTAGAGCTATCATAGACATAGAGGAAGGAGAATTAACTCTCAGAATGCATGACAAGAGTGTCACTCTGAAGGTGTTACCAGACGCACAGTTTGGTAATGAGAAGAAAAACTATATGGAACTTGACAAGGAAGAATCTCTGTTAAAGGAAGAAAGCAACAAGGCGATTCACAACAACATCCCAAGGCAAAAGATTGTGCAAACTGATGAAGAAGTCCAAGAGAATATGGGAGTATTAGCCACTGAAAGGATGAAAGATCCCCAAGGTAAGCCTACGACCAGAAAAGAAAGGTCAACGAAAGAAAGGATGAAATGCAGAAACAAAACAAAAAGGGGTTGGAAGAACAGGAAGATTCCAACAGAGGGGCTTTCCAAAGGTGACAAAGTGCAATTAATATATCAACAACTGGGAGCAAGCCGACAGACTGATGACTATTACAATGTCAGCAACATACTCTCGTTGGAACATGCTGAAATTGAACACCAGAGAACAAAGAGGAGGATCACAGTCAGGGGAGACAAGTTGAGGCACTACAACCCTCAACCACCATAAAAGAAAGCTCCAATGTCAAGCTAGTGACAATAAAAGAGCGCTCCATAGGAGGCAACCCATGATTTAAGATTTATGTCATTTTAAATTCAATAAGCTATGATCATCTGAGCATGGAATTTATTTTCATAGACGTACTCAATGAATGCATGCAAATTTTTTTTCATATGCTAAGACTTCTGAAGTTTGGTGTGCCTTCAAGCACACCAAACCAGTGTTACAAACATTTTCATACTATATGCCTAGCATATGACCAAACACTAAGTTTGGTGTTTCTCTTCTCATGAAAATAATAAAAAAAAAAATCATGCATCAATGATCATACATTATCTCTTACTGAGACTTTTCAATTAAAAAGAAATCATACTCTGTGATGAAGGCATCAATTGTGATTTATTACTAGCATCTCACATTGACCCCTTAAACAAGATACAAGTTTGGTGTTCACCAAACTTTGATGCACGGAATTAGGGACACAATTGATCCTTCATGAAAAAAAAAGAGAGAGAGAAAAAAGGAAAATTATGATGAAAACATTTCTTATAAACATTTGACCAAGAAGGACATTGGGGATTTCAATTTCACTAGTTGGAGGAAGAAACACATATTTTCTACTATATGACCAAACATTAAGTTTGGTGTCCTCCAAGAAAAGTCACGGCTCAAATGGATATAAGGAATAGTTATTCATATAGTGTTTATGAAAAGAAGCACTCTTGCCACAGTTTGATAAAACTAATGCTTGTTGTCTTGTTGTGATGACTAGGTGGTCAAAGGACACTCTATGAAAGAGACAAGACAAAGGAAATCATAGCATGAGGACAAAATCTCATCACATGCTTCAAAAAGAGAATCTGCCACTCCTTGAGATGATCACGGCAAAGACAATTGAAGAAGCAAGCTTTGTCTTCATTCATCCTTACATGCACACCTTTGATTCACATAGTATGCAATTGCATCCTAGCCCTTTATTGTTCATTTAAACAACATACCACCTCCAAGCCATGCATGTGACCGAACCTTTGCACTCCAACTATTTAAACTTCCCTTCATCAATTCTCATCATAACAAGCTCGGCCTCAAATTTCATCTTTCTCCAAACACACATCAAAATCTCTAACATTCTTCACACTCCCTTTAACCTCAAGAGTCTCAAACAACCAAGTGATCATGGCCTCTTCCTCAAGAACCAAACGAAGAAGAGGGAAAGATCCCATAGTGGAGGAGAGCACCCATGAATATGACCAATGGAAATTCAAATCTCGGTACCATCAGATGCAAATTGAATGGATGAATGAGAAGAAAATATATCCAGAAATTTTACTCTGGCTGCCGGATGATGGATGCCAAGAAATGAAGGACAAAATTCGAAAGAGGAGGTGGGAGGAACTCATATCACCAATCACTCGAATCAATGCTAATATCATAAGAGAGTTCTATGCCAATGTCTCAAGGCTTGACATGAGTGAGGCCTCAACATACAAGAGCTATGTGCGGGGAGTGGAAGTAGACTTTAGCTCGGATGCAATCAAGAAAGTCTTGGGACTAAAATCAGTCCGCTTTAGTGAACCGGGATACCACCAAAGGGTAAATGGTGATCCGGATTATGATGGGATTGCTAGAGATATATGTGTGGAGAACTCAGAGTGGGAAGGAGATGACAAGAATAAATACAAGTATTTGAAGAGAGTTAATCTTACCCCGGAAGCAAAGGGATGGTATGAGTTGTTGAAAAGATCAATTCTGGGCACAGTAAACACCTCAGAAGTTAACAGGAATAGAGCTATTATGTTGCATTGCATTATTGTGGGAGGAGAGGTAAAAGTTCATGAAATCCTGGCAAAAGACATTCAAAAGCTTGCTGAGAAGAATTCGGCCGAGTCTTGGTTATACTATCCAAGTACCATCTGGAGGTTGTGTGCAAAGGCTAAAGTGCCAATGGAAGAGGAGAATCCAATGTGGTTAAGCCAAGGCATGCCTATAACCATTGAAAGAATGAGGATGGCTCCTGAAGCACATCAAGGCCGAAGACTACATGGAAGAAGGCAAAGAGAAGAACCAATGGAGGGAGAAGAATTACAAGAGAAAGAAGAGCCACAAGAGGAGGATGAACAACAGCACATTCCTCTACATAACAATCTGGACATGACTCAAATGCAGGAAGCAATTGGAAGATTATCACAACAGTACATGAGAATTCAAGAAAGGCAAGAGGAATACCATTCACTATACATGAAAAACCAACAAGCACAAGAAGAACGGGAGCTAAGAATGATGAACAAACAAAGTGAATTCGAGTCAAGATTCCTTGTGATGCAAGAAGAACATGCTTTTCAATCTCATGAATCATTTGGAAGGTTGGAACAAATGCAAGCTGAAAATTTGAGGGCTCTCAAAGAGTTCACAACACTCCAAGATGCAAGATATGAAGTCCAAGCCGACTACAACATAAATAGTCAAATCAAGCTGAACTATATTGGAGAGCATCTGCACAACATGGATCCAGCTTTTCCAACTTTTGATGAATTCTTCAAAAGGAGAAGTGAGATAGAAGTAAGCAATGCAATGAAGCTTGAAGATAGAGTAGAGGAAGCAATGAATAGAGCTGGTTTCTGGCGGGATCAACAGACAACAGACATGGAACAGGGAACACCAGCAACCAAGTGTATGAAAGAAGAAGGAAAAAGCATGACAAATAAAAGGTGGACTTGCTCCTTGATTCATCACTAAGAAAGCATGCATTGTGTCTGTTTTAAGTGGTCCTTGCATCTTTAAGTAGTTATCATAATTAATAGTCTTTGCATCATGTTTGTTACTCTTAGAATAAGTAAGCTAGTCTATGTGTGTGCTTGTGTGTTTACTTTCCCTGAACAAAAAAGCATGCTTTGTCCCCTGCATTTTTAATTCAATAAAAGAAATGTTTGAATGTGAAGTGAAATAGTTCTCTGTTAGATAGAAGTAAAATAAAAGTAAGTGGTGGTTTGTGTGTGATTGTATAGTAGCTCACCTTTAATGAATAAGAACATTAGGATGTCTCCTCTTAAGTAGAAAGTATCTACTGTCTATGAATCTCAATCAAATAAAAATCCTTGGTTAGAAAGAAAAACAAAAAGAAAGAAAAAAGGGAGAAAAAAAAATAGCCAAAGAGTGGCAGAACAAAAGAAAACAAAAAGAAACAAAGCTGGACACCAATAGCTTGAACCTTAGAATATATGCCTGTGGTGTCTTTGTATTAGGATCTGCTTGGACTACTAAGTTCTTTGGAGTGCATCAACACTCGGTGACTTGGGTTAACTAACCCGGGATCATTAGCTGAAAGTCCACTATCAAGAGCAACCTAACTACAAGGCATTTAGCAGCCCAAAGAGGTGCTGGGCATCAATGTTCTAAGAAGGAATGTAAGCCAAGTGTCTATAGTGAATAATGTGTCAAGTATAAGGAAAAGAAAATGAACTTGCTACACATGACACTCAAATAAAGCTTATGAACAAAATAATAGCCAAGGATAAAGAAATAATGAGAAGTCATAGCAGTATGAACTTGAAGCTTGAAGGAGGCTTTCTAGGCTTAAGAATCAATAAGAGGTGAGTATGTGCATATCCACATAAAACCCCATGAACTACTAATAACATTCTACTAGCATGAACATCCTCTTCCATTTCATTCTTTCTTCTCAATAAACCATTTCTTGCTTGGGGACAAGCAAGCTTTAAGTTTGGTGTTGTGATGACAAGTCATCTTAGCCTAGTTTCACTAGCCTTTTTCTTTTGTTTTCAATTGAATTATGCACTTTCTTGAGCCAAAAGCAAGCCAATTGGGTAGATTTTCATGTTTCCTTTGATTTAATCAACCATGTATGAATTCATGCTATTTCATGAAGTTTTATGCTATAATTGTCACATATTATGAAAGAATGAATATCTCATGATTTTGAGCATAGCTTTGATGTGTTTGATTGATTAATGATAGGTGAAGAAAGTTTGGAGAAAGGTTGATGCAAGAAGGAAGGGCTAGGAGGAAGAGAGAACAAAAAGTTTGAGCAAAAGTTTGCCTCAAACTTTATCTCAAACTTTTGGATTAATTGAAAATGAACCAGGAAGCAAAAGCTGGAGCAAAAGTTAGCCCCTAACTTTTTGGCTAACTTTTGGGCAAAAGCTGGAGCAAAAGTTAGACCCCTAACTTTTTGGCTAACTTTTGGGCAAAAGCTGGAGCAAAAGTTAGACCCCTAACTTTTTGGCAAACTTTTGGCATGAAAAACACTCCTTGGATGAGCAAAAGTTTGCGCCAACGTTAGCCCCCTAACTTTTTGGCTAACGTTGGCACATGAAAAACACTCCCTGGACTAGCAAAAGTTTGCGCCAACGTTAGCCCCCTAACATTTTGGCTAACGTTGGTGCCAAGAATAACCAAGGGAAGGCCAACGTTGGAGCAAAAGTTAGACCCCTAACTTTTACCCCAACGTTGGTATCAGCAAGGAAGGGTGCTGATGTGAAAAGTTGGAGCAAAAGTTAGCCCCCTAACTTTTACTCCAACTTTTACTCAAGCTTTCAGATTTCCCATTCCCTGTTTACTTTTTTCATGCTCATTTACATTTTTGTTTTAAGACCCGGTTCAATTCAAGTCCTTCTTTACTTCTCTGTTCGTTGCAATTTACTTTTCCTTGTTTAAATTCTGCAAATCTACTTCCCAATTCCCTTTACAATTCAAGCCATTTACATTTCTTACACTTTAAGATTTTGCAATTTACATTTCTTGCGTTCTAAGTTTCTGCTATTTAATTTCTTATTTCAGCACATTTACCTTCTCTGCTCTTTAATTTCATGCGATTTACCCATTCTCTTTACTTTCTATGCAATTTAAATTCTGCAAATCACAAATCTCTCAACCAAATCTAGATTTGCTTGACTAAATCAACCACTAAACTAAAATTGCTCAATCCTTCAATCCCTGTGGGATCGACCTCACTCCCGTAAGTTATTATTACTTGATGCGACCCGGTGCACTTGCCGGTTAGATCTGGGTGTTTTGGAGAAATTCGTTTCTTCCAAGAAAATATCCCATCACAGGGACAATCTTGCCTTCCCTGACAATATTGTCCAGGCTAAAAGAGGTGAGATCGGCCTCGGGAGTAATGAACCGAACTTGCTCCTTTAAGTTCTCGTAAGCAGCAGTCACGCTGCCAACGAGATGACTTTGGAGCTCAGAATAATCTTCCCGGACATTGTCGAGCTCCCCTCTCAGGCACATCATCTCCCGATAGGATGTAACGTAACTATCCTTGTGCATCATGGCTGTGTCCTCAGCCAACCTCAAAGAAGCTGCCAGTGATTGAGAACTCACCTTCTCGTTCTCTAAATCCTTCTCCAGCTTGGCTACCTTTATCTCAAATTCCTCCTTTAACTCCCTCATCCGATTAAACTCTTGTTTTGCCTCCTCCATAAACACTTTAGTGGCATGGAGAGGGAGATTCTGAGCAGTCTGATATATGGCAGTCGCCATATACGCCATCTTTACGTGATTCCGGGCCATAAATTCCAAGTGATGAAGGATGGACACATCATCCATGGAGAGGGAGCCATAGGGACCAATTTGCTGATCCACAAATTCAATGGCATTAAAATCAGGAGCATCGAGGTCGAAGGGCTCAGCTGTTTTTTGTTTTTTATTGGGAGAAGCAACAGATGGAGCGGCAGAAGTGGGGTGAGGATCCACCAAACGGACTCGGGGTGTAAGGACCACCTTTTTCACCCCAGGAGAACTCGGCACTGATGGCTTCTCGCACATTTGGGAGGACCCCTCCCCAGCCGCTTTGGCCGCAATATTCCTGGCAGCAGTCGCCCTCTGCGCCCTCTTAAAAGCTTTCATAGATTCATTATTCTTCATTGCCTCTGCAAATAAAATAGAAATTAAGCTACAAGTCAGATAAGTCGGAAAGACAGCTACAAGCAACATAGACAGATAAACACAAGATACCTAGTTCAGTTTGAAGAAGAGAATGATTGGTTAGAAATTTCTTTGTGTCAAGATGGGGAGGATGACCCCAGCATTCTTCCAAGACAGTCACAAAGGCTCGTTCAGCCTCATCCAACATTTCCCACGCATATCTGGAGACCCTCACATCTTTTTGCCATTCCAAGGGAAAAGCAGGTTCGTCATTTTTATCCAGAAAAAAGGGCCGAGCTCCTTCAACAGCTCGGACTTTGAAAAAGTAGTTTTTAAAATCACGGAACGACTCGTCAAACATGGAAAAGACCTTCTTTCCCTGGGTGGAACGAAAGGAGACCCAAGCTGACTTCTTTTTTACCACACCAGGCTTAGTCAAGACAAACAGATAGAAAAAGAGAGATTGGGAAGCAGGAATACCAGAACCATTGCACAACAATTGGAAAATTTTTATGAAACCCCAAGAATTGGGGTGAAGTTGAGAGGGGGCAACATTACAGGACCATAACAGATCGGTTTCAAATTGAGTAAAAGGTAGGGTGATACCCAGCGGACCGAAGAAAAAATCATAAACATAAAAGAAGGGGCGATCATCAACAACCCGAGTAGAAAAGCAGACTCTTTCATCAGAAGAGGGAGGGACAAGCTCATAGTTCTTCTCATCACTAGAATTACTACAAATACTATGAAACTGTCTAAGCTATGCACAAAACTCATAATCAACCAGAGAGACACACATAAGAACCATCGAGTCCACCCAATCGACTATACCCTCAGGAACCCGGGAAGGCATCTCTACAACGTTATTTCGGGAAGACATGAGGCCAACTAAACCCTACAAAAGAAAAGAAGACGGATTACTCAAAAATATCTCGGCGGGCGAATACACAGAAAAGGAAACCCCAAGACTCAAACTAAAACTCCTAGGGCATCCTTTGGAGGCAGTAACAAAGCGAGGTATCAAGGAAAATCTACTTACGTCCCGGCATCTCGCAAACAAGAATAGAAGACCTCAAACAGCAAGCATTTTTCATAGGAGAAAGACAAAACACAAACAAAACAGAAAATTATCTTCCTACAGTCTATCAGCAAAAAACAACAGCAAACATACCAGGCAAAAAAATCGTCAAAGATGCAATCTTTTTTCAGAATCAAACAAAATTATCATTCCAAAGCTTCAAAATCAAAAGCATTTCACAATATGCAAAAACCTAAAGGTATCAAGCCACAGGAAAAGCGAAAAAGACCATGCAAAAGGCGAGGAAATTACGAAACGCACAGTGATTAGGCACAGCAGAAAGTAGAAAGGTCCAAACTTTTCCCAACTAACATAAAAACTTTCTCAAAACAGACACAAAAATGGCGTAGAGGGAGAAAAGAAAGAAGAACCAAACCTGGAAATGAGAAAGCTGCAAAGAAAGGCAGAAAAGCGGAAGGCAAAATCTAGAATCACCCCTTCCCCCACGAAAAAGCAAAGTCATAAAGCAACGTCGTTGGGCTGAAACACGAAAGCTACAGGCAGAGGCTTCAGAAAAATCAAAGAAAAAAGTTGAAAGTGAGAAAGAAGTTACGAAGAAGAAGCGAAGAAGAGAAACCATTTTTTGATCGAGAAATTCAAAATAAAAGCCAAAGAGAGAATGGGGCAATTAAATGCCAAATACGGATATTAAAACCTCTTGCATTCCCAAAAAAGCGCTGATATAAAAGCGCGCGCCTTTAGAGGAAAACATTCTACATTCAAAAAGAGTCTACAAAAGAAAGGAATCGACAAAATGCTTGAACTCGGTTTCACTAAGGATCGAAGTCAAAAGGACTCGACCTCAAAAAAAGAAGACCGAGCTCAAGCAGGGGCACTGATCATACCCTGGGTCGAGCTACCCAACCCGGGATGATTGGCGATAAAGCGACCGACCTCTTCAAGTCAGACTACCCGACCTCTTCTCAAAGAGGTCGGCCAAATCGACAGGAAAGCCCAATAAAGGGCCCAAATAGAGGAACACGACCCAAATCCAAAAGCAATCCCAGCCTATAGAGATAAAGGCGGTTCCCTTAAAGATAAGCTGACTTCATCCAAAACAGGATAAGATAAGATAAGATAACTAACTTATCTTATCAGAAAGGTCAGCCCACACTACTATAAATACACTGTAGCACCCAGGTATAACTCATACTCTGATTCTACTAAAAACCTGTTTAATACCCATGCTAACTTAAGCATCGGAGTCTCTTGCAGGTACCCCCCACCCTCCAGTGACAAAGGATCCGCAGTGTAGCTAGATCAACAAGTCGGACACGACAACTCCGGCCGTCTCCCACCAGCCGGACACGTCGGCACCGATCTGTACAGAGGATCTCAACCGAGATCGACCTCCAGTTTCAGGTAACCCTCGGAACAATTACTTTCTTGCCATTTTATGGATCAAAAGCCTGTTCTTCATTGTTCTTCACCACACTCAAAGTATTCTTCGTGTTCTTCATAAATTCTTCAGATTCTCTTTCTCTGTTTTCACCCGTTTTTCAATCTTTTTAGTAACCGATTTTTACCATAATTTATAATAAATTAGCAGCCACCAAAATCCTATCCTTTCTACTTGATTTTATCACAAATTTAACCCTAATTTAAGGGTTAGGGTTTCGGTTTCCAGCTACATCCAGAATACAAGTTCATAGCTTGAATTTCATCAAAATTGCATCAAATTTTCACCAAATTTTCAACAAGAATCACTCATATAAACCATCAATTTCAAGCACAGCCGAATCATATCATAATCACACAACTCAATCACAATTAATCAAGATTAATGTCACCAAACCCTACCTTGATTTGCTGCTCCAAATTCGGTTACTCCTTAAAGTGTTCTTAAAGCACTTTTTCCTCCTAAATCACATAAAAAATAACTTTAAAAACAAAATCCCTCAACTGACCAAATCTTCATATGAGTGTTAGGATGAGATTCCTCACCTTACTCTTGCTGGAAATTGAGGTTTCTTAGCCCTCAAGCCAAGTTAAGCATGATTCCTAAGGAAGAACATCAAGAAAATACTTGTTTCAGCATGCTTCCTTGAAACCAAAGCAAAAGGGAGAAGGTGCAGCCAACTCACCTTGATTTTAGCCTTGATAAGTCACATGGTTATGTAGAGAAAAAATAGAGGATCATTTTGGTCGGATTGGAATTTTCATTTGAGTTTTAGTTCAGAAGAAATCAAGCTTTGAAGATTTGGAACTAAGAACTTTTCTCTCTTTTTCTCTCTAACTATTTTCGGCCACAAGGGTTAAAAGAGGCAGCCTTGGAGGTCTTGGGGTGGTAGAGTTGGGCTGTGATTGGTTGGTTTGGAGGTAGATTAAAATAATACTAAAATATCTCAAGTGTATAACTACTAAAACTAGATGTATTAGAACACTCGTAACAACATCTCTAAAAATTCTTTTCTGAGCTACTAGCATAAATGACACTAGTAACATACTTAACATGAGAATAGAACATGTATGATGAGGCATTAGCATTGCTAAAGTTATCAGAGAGTGTTGGTGTTAAGCTACACTAGTAAACTGTGAACCCGATTAAACCGATCTCCTGTTATTAACTAAAACAGACCATGTAATAGTATAATATCATTCAAGAAGCTTCTAGTACTAATATAATGATAATATTATACTGTTATCTTTCTTTTCTCATGAATCGAGTCCGGTTTGTCAAACTGAGACTTTTTACGGAAACCAGAACCAAAACTCCTAACCGATATAGTTCAAAAACTAGGTTCTTCATGATTGCATTGGAGCTTGCCTCAAAAGAGGTTCTAGCTTAAAGATGGCATAATGATAATGAGGATTGAGATGCTTGATGATATAACAAAGGTGTTTCCTTTACTGATCTTCTGGAGAAATCCATGCCTTCAGAAAAGATCTCGCGTACTTGAAAAACGAGGTTGTTACATTCTACCTTCCTAAAGGAAAATTTTACCCTCAAAATTTCAGTTACCTGAGAACAGATGTGGGTAATCAGCTTTCATCTAGTCTTCTAGTTCCCGAGTGTGCTCTTCTTCTCCTCTTTGTTCCCAAGCTACTTTGACCATGTGAACAGTCTTACCCCTCAGCTGCTTATCACTTCTTTCTATGATCTGGACTAGTGATGCTTGATATGTCAAATCATTTTTTAACTGTACTGTCTCTAGTTGTAAAACGTGACTCTCGTCGGGAATATATTTCTTAAGTTGCGAGACGTGGAAAACATCATGAAGGTTTGACAAATAAGGAGGAAGGGCTACTTGATAAGCTACTGGACCGACTTTTTTAAGTATTTAGAAAGGTCCTACATATCGAGGGTTAAGTTTCCTTGTTTTAAGGGCTCTACCTATTCCAGTAGTCGGGGTTACTTACAGAAAGACATGGTCTCCCTCACCAAACTCTAAGGGTCTACATCTATTATCGGCATAGCTCTTTTAACGGCTTTATACTGTTTGGATCTTCTGACGAATCCCATTTATCTTCTCAGTAGTTTCTTGCACTAAGTCTAGACCCAAGATACTAGCTCCTTCGTCATCATTCCAACACAATGGTGTCTGACATCTTCTTCCCTAGAGAGCTTCATATGGTGCCATCCCGATACTTTGTTGATAGCTGTTGGTATAGACAAACTTGACCAACGGTAAGTAGTTATCCCAACTGCCTTGGTTATCTATCACACAAGATCTTAACATCTCTTCTAATGTCTAGATTGTCCATTCTGATTGTCCGTCTGTCTGACGATGATATACTATACTCATGTGTAGTTCTATCCCTAATGCTTTTTGAAAAGCTCCCCAGAATCTGGAAGTAAACATTGGATCTTGATTTGAGATAATTGATGAAGGTATCCCGTGTAGTTGTACGATTTCTTGAATATATATCTGTGCCAGCTTTTCTAGAGTATAGTCAACTCAAATCGGAAGGAAATGCGGCGATTTTGTCAACCTGTCCACAATCACCCAAATGGCATCGTGTCCTGTTGAGGTTCTTGACAATCCTGTGACAAAATCCATAGTGATCTTCTCCCATTTTCATTGTGGTATTTCCAAGGGTTGCAAAGTTCCTGACGGCTTCTGATGTTCCACCTTCACCTTCTGATAGGTTAAACATTTGAGACGTAATCAGCTACCTCTTTCTTTAAGCCCAGCCACCAGAACATTCGTTTCAAATCTTGATCCATCTTTGTCACTCTAGGATGGATAGAGAATCTACTCTGATGAGCTTCTGTAAGAATCTTTTGTCGCAAATCTCTAAAGTTAGGCACACAAATTTTGTTCTTGTACCTCTATAGACCGCTACGATCTTATCTCCTAGCATCTGGTTCTTCTGCTCCCGTATGTCTCAGCAATATCATCATTTTTGAATCCTGTACTTGTGCTTTTGGAAATCTGGTGTTATATGCAACTGTGCCAAACGGACTCCACTTGACGTCTCAGTCAGGTCCAACTTAAGGTTCTCAAATTCTATGAGTAGCTTTTCTTTTTTTATCATCATCCAAGAGATACTCATACTTTTCCTGCTCAAGGCATCTGCCACCACATTCGCTTTCCCTGGGTGATAACTTAACTTGAAGTCATAGTCCTTCAGAAATTCCATCCATCTTCGCTGTCGCATATTAAGATCCTTCTGGTCAAAGATATACTTCAGACTTTTGTGGTCAGAGAAAACTTCTAATTGAGCACCATACAGATAGTGTCTCCAGATCTCCAGAGCAAACACCACTATAGCCAACTCTAAGTCATGCGTTGGGTAATTCCGTTCATGAGGTCTTAACTTCCGAGAAGCATAAGCCACCACATTTTTATCTTGCATCAACACTCATCCAAGTCCTTTATGGGAGGTGTCACAGTATACTTCAAAAGGTTTCTGAGGATCTGGTAGTACTAACACAGGTGCAGTCGTTAGCTTTTCCTTGAGCATCTTGAAACTTCTATCACACTCTGCCGTCCAGATAAATGGAACTTCTTTTCGTGTAAGGTAGGTTAAAGGTAATGCTATCTATGAAAATCCTTTGATGAATCTCTAGTAATATCCAGCCAGTCCGAGGAAACTCTGATCTTCTATAACGGTTGTAGGTGGTTCCCATTGCACTACTGCTTCAATTTTTGAAGGATCCACTGTAATTTCTCCCTATGATATAACATGCCCCCAAAAATGCCACCTTTGCTGTCCAGAATTTGCACTTTGATAGTTTAGCATATAACTTCCGAGTTCTTAGTATCTGCAATACAGTCCTTAGATGCTTCATGCTCTCTTTCTGTCTTTGAATAAATAAGGATGTCGTCTATGAAAACCACTACGAATTAATCCAGGTATGGATGAAAAATACAATTCATGTAATCCATGAAAATCGCAGGAACATTAGTTAGTCCAAACGACATAACCGTGTACTCATAATGACCATATCGAGTTCTAAATGCATTCTTTGGTATATCTGACTCTTTTACTCGGATCTGGTGATAACCCAATCGCAAAACAATCATCGAGAACATAGTTGCACCTTTCAGCTGATCCATCAAGTCATCAATTCGTGGAAGTGGATACTTGTTCTTGATAGTGTTCTTATTTAGCTGTCGATAATCTACACAGAGCCTCATTCCACCATCCTTCTTCTTTACTAGTAAAACCGGAGCTCCCCAAGGTGTATTGGGATGAATAAATTTCTTTCCAAGTAGCTCAGCCAATTGCTTCTTCAACTCCATAAGTTCTAGTGGTGACATCCGGTACGGTGCTATAGAAATCGGCCCAGTTCCAGGTACCAAATCAATGTAGAATTCTATCTCTCGTTGAGGAGAAAACTCAGGTATGTCATCCGAAAAAAACATCAGGAAATTTCTTCACCACTCGGATCCGTTCTAAGCTTAATTCACTATCATTCGAGCAAGCCGCTAACAGAACGTACCCCTCACAATCACTCCCGTCTAAGGTAACTCTTACAGAATTTAGATATAAAGTATGGGATAGAAATGATTTAGTATATAGATTATCAGATGGAATAACAGCAGTCCTTTCAAAGAAATCAAGGAAAACATGATATTTAGATAACCAATCTAATCCTAAAATAACTTCTAAACCACATAAAGGTAAACAGATTAGGTCATGTATAAAAATCTTGTTCCTAATAGTAAACGGTACTTACAGGCACACTAAACTGGTCAAAGCACTTTGGGATGCAGGTGTATGGACAATTAGATCGAAGTTCAACTCAGAGAAATCTAGTCCCAACTCACAAGCAACAGTTAAAGAAATAAAGGAATGCGATGCACCCGAATCATACAGTATAGTTAGAAATTGATTCTTGACATAACACTGACCTTGGATCAAGATGTCTGATTACATAGCATTATCAGCAGTAATAGCAAACACTCGACCTTGTCGCTAGGTTCGTAATGGATTTCGAGCGGACATCTTTGGGCATTCCTTAGCAATATGTCCAGTTTCTCCACAGTTATAGCACTTGAATGTTCCAAACAGGCAAGGCCTATTACCATGATCCTTTCCACATTGCCTATATGTAGTGTTCACCTGCGCCTGTTGAGGTCATTTACCATTATCCTGCCTTGGTCTACCTCTGTTTCCACCCACCCGTAGAGCGAGTAGCAACGTTACCAACTTGTGGGTTTCTCCACTGTGGCACACCAGGTATCTTGAAATTTGTCCTTCGCAGTTGCCAGTTATTGCTGTTGTAGTTCCTTGGTGGAAATCGTTGACGACTTGCTTTAGATGCAGTCACCTTTTTTAGCGCATTCTTCTACTAACTTACACTTATTAACCAGCTCAGCAAAATTTTGTTTCTCCAACAGAACTACTAAATTCATTAGGTCCTCATGAAGGCCTCCTTCAAACTTCAAACACTTCCATTCTTTAAAGTCAACAGGGTTTCCTTGATAGATCTTGGAGAAACGACACAAGTCATCAAACTTACGGGCATTTCTGCAACAATTGTGTTTCCTTGTTTCAGCTGCATAAGTTCCATTTCCTTAGCATCACAAGCTGCTTTCGGAAAATACTTCTTATAAAATTCATCCTTAAAAGTATCCCAAGGAATGTCACCTTCTTCCTATTGCAACAATCGATGTATCTCCTGCCACCAATATGCAGCTTCTCCTTCCAGCATATAAGTAGCAAACTCTACGTGTTGGCCTTTCGGAATATGCTGTGCTCGTAGTGATCACTCAATACTCCAAAACCAATTATCAGTGCTGATCGCAACAAGTGTACCTTTGAACTTAGGCGGATTAACCATCAGAAAGGTCGCAAAAGTCATAGGTCTTTCAGGATGCCCCAAGTTGTTCTCATCATTCCCATTGTCTTCTCCATGTTCATTTTCATTCTAGTTTCTCACTCCAAGACGCTCAACAGCCCTAGCCACTGCTACCGCAGCTTCACGTACTGCTTCAGTCACAGTGTTCATGGTAGCCATAAACGCTTCCTGTTCCCTCTCGTGCTTAACATTAGAAATTCCTTTCCGCACGCCTCAACTCCGTGAACCCATCGTGGTCCTGTTCAGACCAAACAATCATTATTAAGGTGATCAATCTTAACACTTCAAGTCAAGTGTGAACATTCCCAAAATGAAAACACAGAAACAATCATGCAGCACATATCACTGAGATATCCTATAAGCATGAGACACACAACAGAGTATGCAATGAAGCATAGTCAGTCCATTCTCCAATCTCTACTAGGAACAAACTGCTTTGATGCCAAATCGTAATGATCCAACTCCCGGTATGCCATGGTAATACAAGATGCTAAGTGTTACCAACTTGTTCTTCCTAATTATTTACTATTATTTTATATATGAGCCTGCTCCTTGTTAGAAAGTTTCCAATTTTACGAGTAAATTTTTTTTAATTAACTTATACCCTTTGCGAGCGATGAAGTAATATAAATAAACATACATTAACAGGAATATAAAGGAAGAATAACGAAACATAGAACACAACTGATAATATACATCATATACACTATAACAAAACATGTAGCATTTACAAAAGGCCATGTACTGTTACATCCTCGTCGAACCTCCATAGCTAATATATACACGACACTCCCAGGGCCTGACCCATATAAAAAGCCGCTAAACTGGCACCCAAGCCAACCTAACCACTCTATAGCTCCGAGCTCTCGGGTGTCCTAACACTAGTGAGAGACTATATAAAGTTGATGAGCGGATATTTTATACGCTTTTTGGGGTTAATTTCATATAGATTTTAGTATGTTTTAGTTGGTTTTTAGTTTATTTTCATTAGTTTCTAGGCAAAATCCACATTTCTGGACTCTACTATGAGTTTGTATATTTTTCTGTAATTTCAGGTATTTTCTGCCTGAAATTGAGGGAGCTGAGCAAAAATCTGATTCAGACTGAAAAAGGACTGCTGATGCTGTTGGATTCTGACCTCCCTACACTCAAAACGGATTTTCTGGAGCTACAGGACTTCAAATGGCGTGCTTCCAATTGCGTTGGAAAGTATACATCCAGGGCTTTCCAGCAATATATAATAGTCCATACTTTGCTCAAGGATAGATGACGTAAACCGGCGTTCAACGCCAGCTCTCTGCCCAATTCTGGCGTCCAGCGCCAGAAACAAGTTGCAAGTTAGAGTTCAATGCCAGAAAAGGATCCAAAGCTGGCGTTGAACGCCCAAAACAGCCCCAGGCACGTGAGAAGCTTTAGTCTCAGCCCCAGCACACACCAAGTGGGCCCCAGAAGTGGATTTCTGCACTATCTGTTATAGTTTACTCATTTTCTGTAAACCTAGGTTACTAGTTTAGTATTTAAACAACTTTTAGAGATTTATTTTGGGATATCATGACATTTTTTAGAAAAAAACTATATACTCTTTGAAGGCATGAGTCTCTAAACTCCATTGTTGGGGGTGAGGAGCTCTGCTGTGTCTCGATGAATTAATGCAAGTATTTCTGTCTAATCAAAATCTTCGTGGTATAAGCTAGATTGATGGCGGCATTCATGAGAATCCGGAAAGTCTAAACCTTGTCTGTGGTATTCCGAGTAGGATTCTGGGATTGGATGGCTGTGACGAACTTCAAACTCGCGAGTGTTGGGCGTAGTGACAGACGCAAAAGGATAGTAAATCCTATTCCGGTATGACTGAGAACCTGCAGATGATTAGCCGTGTGGTGACAGCGCACCTGGACCCTTTTCACTGGAAGGATGGATGGTAGCCATTAACAATGGTGATCCACCTACACACAGCTTGCCATAGGAGGACGTGCGTACATGAATAAGAGGACAGAGGAAAGCAGAGTTTCTGAAGACAAAGCATCTCCAAAACTCCAACATATTATCCATTACTGCATAACAAGTAACCTTTAATCCATGCTCTCTTGTTTATTCGCAACTCAACTGATAAATATAATTGACTTCCTGCTTCCTG
>NC_029788.2:90043388-90052101 GCF_000816755.2 Arachis ipaensis | reverse complement strand
GTTTGAAACGCTGAAAGCTAAGCTGGTCACAGCACCCATTATTTCTGCACCAGACGGGACATTACCATTTAAGCTAATGTGTGATGCCAGTGATCACGCCATTGGTGCAGTATTGGGACAGAGGCATGACAAGCTTCTGCATGTCATTTATTATGCTAGTCGCGTTTTAAATGATGCCCAGAAAAATTACACAACCACAGAAAAAGAATTACTTGCAGTGGTTTATGCCATTGACAAGTTCAGATCATACTTAGTAGGATCAAAAGTGATTGTGTATACTGACCATGCTGCTCTTAAATATCTACTTACAAAGCAGGATTCAAAACCCAGGCTCATCAGATGGGTGTTGCTTCTGCAAGAGTTTGATATAGAAATAAGAGACAGAAAAGGGACAGAGAACCAAGTGGCTGATCATCTGTCCTGGATAGAGCCAGTAGAAGGGACGTCCCTCCCCTCTCTTGAGATCTCTGAGACTTTTCCGGAAGGGCATTTATTTGCCATCCAGGAAACACCATGGTTTGCCGATATTGCAAACTATAAAGCTGCAAGGTTCATACCCAAGGAGTACAACAGACAACAAAAGAAAAAATTAATCACTGATGCAAAGTACTACTTGTGGGATGAACCCTATCTCTTTAAGAGATGTGCAGACGGAATAATCCGTAGGTGTGTTCCTAGAGAAGAAGTGCAGAGGATCCTATGGCATTGCCATGGATCTCAATATGGAGGCCATTTCAGGGGTGAGCGAACAGCCACCAAGGTCCTCCAATGTGGCTTCTATTGGCCCACACTCTATAGAGATTCCCAAGAGTTTGTACGTAACTGTGACAGTTGCCAAAGAGCTGGTAATTTGCCCCATAGTTACGCCATGCCTCAACAAGGAATCTTGGAGATTGAGTTGTTTGACGTATGGGGAATTGACTTCATGGGACCTTTCCCACCATCATTCTCAAACACTTATATTCTGGTGGCAGTTGACTATGTATCAAAATCGGTTGAGGCCATTGCCACACCCACCAATGATACTAAATCAGTGCTGAAGTTCCTCCAGAAACATATCTTTAGCAGGTTTGGTGTCCCTAGAGTACTGATCAGTGATGGGGGCACTCACTTCTGCAACAAACAGCTTTACTCTGCCATGGTTCGGTATGGAATTCGCCACAAGGTAGCTACTCCATATCATCCACAAACTAATGGGCAAGCTGAAGTCTCTAACAGAGAATTAGAGAGAATCCTAGAACGGACAGTAAGGACCCGTAGAAAGGATTGGGCACGGAGCTTGGATGATGCTCTGTGGGCTTACAGAACAGCATTCAAGACCCCTATAGGGACCTCTCGATACCAACTTGTGTATGGTAAGGCATGTCACCTGCCCGTGGAACTGGAACATAAAGCCTACTGGGCAACCAGATTCCTAAACTTTGATGCCAAATTAGCAGGAGAAAAAAGATTGCTCTAGCTAAATGAGCTAGAGGAATTCAGATTCACTGCTTTCGAAAATGCCAAGCTTTATAAAGAGAAATAAAAAAAGTGGCATGATAGAAAGCTGTCATCTAGAATCTTTAAACCAGGACAGAAGGTTCTGCTGTTTAACTCTAGACTCAGGCTATTTCCCGGGAAACTAAAATCCCGGTGGAGGGGACCATATGTGATTACAAGTGCATCACCATATGGTTATGTGGAGCTTCAAGATATTGATTCTGATAAGAAGTTCATTGTCAATAGACAGAGAATCAAGCACTATCTTGAAGGCAACGTTGAGCAAGAGTGCTCAAGGCTGAAGCTAGATTAAAAGCTCAGCAAAGTCCAGCTAAAGACAATAAAGAAGCGCTTGCTGGGAGGCAACCCAGCCATGGGGCATCAATCCTCTAAGCATTTTGCCCTATTTTTTATTTTTATTTGTTTATATAAAGTTCATTAATAACAAGGTAAAAAAATCAATTGCATAAGTTCACAGGGTTACAGAAGGAATCTGCACACAAAACAGAGAAAAAGAGCTCACTGGCAAGAAAACGCCAGTAAGAGCCTGTTTTGGGCGTTCAGCGCCCAAAAGAGGCATCCAGTGGGCGCTGAACGCCAGTAAGGATAGCTATCTGGCGTTCAGCGCCAGAAAAGGGCAACAACTGGGCGTTGAACTCCCAGGAGAGCAGCATTTGGGCGTTGAACGCCCAAAACAGGCAGCGTTTGGGCGTTCAAACGCCAGGATGATGGGAAGGAGGTAAATTTGTTTCTTCTTCATATTTTTCATTCTAATTTTAATTTTCATGTTTCAAATCATGATTTCTTGCATACACATGTTAAGAACCCTGATTTCTAAAATCCTTAATTTCTAAAAATATCAAATGTATCTTAATCCATAAGCACAAATCCTCTTTTTCAATCCAAATCAACTCTTTTCCAAAAATCTTTTCAACTCATCAATATCTTTTTCAAATCTCCACATTATCTTTTTCAAAATCTAGATTTATCTTTTTCAAAAATTTTTCATATCTTTTCAATTTTAAACTATATCCTCTCTTATCATATCTTCTATCTTATCTTTTCCAAATCAATCTTTTTTATCATATCTTTTCTAAATTTTCGTTGCTTGAGGACAAGCAAACCTCTAAATTTGGTGTGTTTATCCGTGATCACTAAGATCATGGCTCCTAAGGGAAAACAACCCACTTCAAGAGGCAAGAAAGAGAGCGTTCCAAAACCACTTTGGAATCAAGGGAAGTTCTTATCTAAAGAACATTCAGACCATTATTACAAAATAATGGGTCTAAGATCAGTGATCCCGGAAGTTAGATTGGATCTGAAAGAAGACGAATATCCGGAGATCCAGGAGCAAATTCGAATCAGGAACTGGGAGGTCCTAGCTAATCCTGAGACGAAAGTGGGAAGGAATGTGGTCCAGGAGTTCTATGCTAACATGCGGCAGACAAACAAGCAAAAACTATCTGGAACTGCTTTCTATGAATATCGGACCGTGGTCAAAGGAAAGATTGTTCATACCAACCCTGACAAGATCAGGGAGATCTTAAAGCTACCTCAGCTGAAAGATGATCCAGACTCTTTCAACAGGAGAATGATGAGAATAGACAATGGCCTGGATAAGATTCTAGAGGATATATGTATCCCTGGAGCCAGGTAGACCACCAGCACGAAGGGTGTCCCAAATCAACTCAAAAGAGAAGATCTCAAACCAGTCGCCAGAGGATGGCTGGACTTCATTGGGCATTCTCTGCTGCCCACCAGCAACCGTTCTGAAGTCACTGTTAAAAGAGCAGTGATGATCCATTGCATCATGATGGGAAAAGAAGTGGAAGTTCATCAACTGAATTCTACAAAATTGCTAACAAAAATTCTAAAGAGGCCAGGTTGGCTTACCCAAGATTGATTTCTCTGCTCTAGATAGTTGTCGTTATAAGAGTTTACCTTAGGAGTCATATAGTAGTAATTAGTGTCTATTTTGATTTTACCTCCAATTAAGTTATAGTCAATTTTTCTCATCATCAACAAACATGAATAAAATAGTAGATCTTTTGAATAAGAGGCAATAAAATTCGAGTTTTTAATAAGAAAAATTCTAATTAGTAACATGTGGTGGCAATGCTTTCTGTCTTCTGAATGAATGCTTGAACAGTGCATATGTCTTTTGAATTTGTTATTTAAGACTGTTAAATATGTTGGCTCTTGAAAGAATGATGAACATGAGACATGTTATTGATAATCTGAAAAATCATAAAAATGATTCTTGAAGCAAGAAAAAGCAGCAAAGAATAAAGCTTGCATTCAAAAAAAAAAGAGAGAGAAAGAGAAAGCAAGCAGAAAAAGCCAAAGCTCTTAAAACCAAAAGGCAAGGGTAATAGAAAGGATCCCAAGGCTTTGAGCATTAGTGGATAGGAGGGCCTAAAGGAATAAAATCCTGGCCTAAGCAGCTAAACCAAGCTGTCCCTAGCCATGTGCTTGTGGCGTGAAGGTGTCAAGTGAAAACTTGAGACTGAGCGGTTAAAGTCAAGGTCCAAAGCAAAAAGAAGAGTGTGCTTAAGAACCCTGGACACCTCTAATTGGGGACTTTAGCAAAGCTGAGTCACAATCTAAAAGGGTTCACCCAATTACGTGTCTGTGGCATTTATGTATCCGGTGGTAATACTGGAAAACAAAGTGCTTAGGGCCACGGCCAAGACTCATAAAGTAGCTGTGTTCAAGAATCATCATACTGAAATAGGAGAATCAATAACACTATCTGAATTCTAAGTTCCTATATATGCCAATCACTTTGAGCTTCAATGGATAAAGTGAGATGCCAAAACTGTTCGGAAGCAAAAAGCTACTAGTCCCGCTCATCGAGATTCTGAAGACAAAGCATCTCCAAAACTCCAACATATTATCCATTACTGCATAACAAGTAACCTTTAATCCATGCTCTCTTGTTTATTCGCAACTCAACTGATAAATATAATTGACTTCCTGACTAAGAATTGCAAGATAACCATAGATTGCTTCAAACCAACAATCTCTATGGGATTCGACCCTTACTCACGTAAGGTATTACTTAGATGACCCAGTGCACTTGCTGGTTAGTGGTACGAGTGTGAAAAGTGTGATTCACAATTCGTGCACCAAAAGTCAATGTCAAACTGAAGTGTCATCAAAAGAATACCCCTACCACTGTCAGTCTATAATTACACGTGGTCGTTTGGAAGATTGTCATGTGGTTCATCCATCTCCTCATCCTGCTCTATTTCTATCTTTGGATCCTCCTCTTTCTCCTCGTCAGCAGCTACAGCTATACCCTCATAACCACCAGAAGCACTACTGCCACTATGTACAAAACCATTCGTGAGCACAGGTCCGTTCGCGTATATAGAAGCTACCCCATCGTCCGGTAGTGCTGGCTCATCATGCTGTGGAAAGTCAGGAATCGGCTCAGTGGGAAAGTCCCACTCTGGTGGAATCGCAGGTACATACCCACCAGCTATCTCGGGCTCCTTGGGAAGGATAGGCTCAGGTGCCGCCTCATTCAAGTGTTGAGATGGTATAGGGTGTCCGGGACCATCAAGAGAAGGATGTCCAGATGCGTCAGGATATAGCCAGGATAAGGAAAACTCGTAAGAAGCATCGGGGTCAAAAAGTGGGCTAGACAGAGGATGTTGAAAATCTTTATTTTGTAACGCATATAATCTAATACGAGGCTCTAATCCCATAATGAAGTAACTATGGTGTACCGGATCCTCGTAGATGTAAGGGTTCTCGAACTCATAGAATATCACGCCCGTCTCCATCTGGAGGGGAGGAAGGGAGAGAAGGGTGGTAAGAACTTGGAAGTTCTTAGTAGAGTCAGGATAACTAGTCATGTTAATCAGCTCTGTCATGCTTATCAAATAACCAAGTACGTTACGGAATGTAGAGGAGAGATAGGAAAGAAATAACAGAAAAACATAGAAAACAGAAGACAGACAAAATAAGAGAAAACAAAGATATAGCATACAAGCAGACAAACATAGAAAAGTAGAACACACACATACAAAGAATGCAACAAAGAATGATGCACAGACAAGAATGATGCATGTCTAGTCCTAATACAGGCCATGAGCTCATGTGTCGATTAACTGCTCGCAATCCCGACATTTATCCTGTCAGGAATCCACGATTTTCTGGATACGATTTTCTGTTCCAAATAAATGCGCATATAATAATAGTCGCTCTATTGAGACAGCCTCTGCTTTTACTCGGAGGAAAATATTTATATATACTCTGCTCTGGGGAACGAAAAATAGCTATAGGTATATTAGATTCCCTACAGAGACACTGAGTTACTTCAAGCAATAATCATACAAACAAATTTCTCTTTATTATACAATTCTTTTCTCTTTATCTCTTTGCCCTACTCTGGTTACTCTTTTCTTTGTATCTCTTTACTCTGCTCTGATTACTCTTTTCTCTATATCTCTTTACTCTGCTTTGATTATTCTATTTAACGTATGTAATTAAAGCTTATGTAAATTTCGGTATGAATAATTAGTTTGTCCTAAGTATAGGTTCATTAAGTCTATACTGAAACAATTTAACTTTTTATATTATACCTAACCCTAGGCGCAACTCAAGAATTATCTATGTTGCTCCTGGTTCGTTTACTAATCTTTGTTTGTTTCTGTCATTAAAATTTTACACACTTTTTTTTTTATTTTTATCTCTTCTTTAACTTTTTATCTTTCCTTTATCTTTGCCTCACTAATATGTTATTACCACTCCCTAAGTGTTTTATTAAGGTAATTATGAGATTCTGCGCTTAAAGTTGTCTTTCTAAAGCTTTTACGAAGAATTTTTTTTTTCGCATTATTTTATTATTTTTAATTAAATATTATTATTTAATATTTTATTATTATTTATTATTTTATTAATATATTTTTGAAAATTGCCCCTTTATACCTTTTAACCTTTAAAATTCACTTTTACCACCCGTAACTTTTAATATTTCTACTTTTACCACCCTAACTTTTGAAAATTACAAAATAACCCCTCAAACACCAAAATATTTACTTCCTTGCCCTTTTATGCATCAAAAGCCTGTTTTTCATTGTTCTTCACCACACTCAAAGTGTTCTTCGTGTTCTTCATAAATTCTTTAGATTTTTTTCTGTTTTCACCCGTTTTTCAATATTTTTAGTAACCAATTTTTACCATAATTCATAATAATTAGCAGCCACCAAAATCCCATATTTTCTACTTGATTTTAACATAAATTGAACACCAATTTAAGGGTTAGGGTTTCGGGTTCCAGCTGCATCCAGAACACAAGTTCATAGCTTGAATTTTATCAAAATTTTATCAAATTTTCTCTAAATTTTTAACAAGAATCGCTCATATAAACCATCAATTTCAAGCACAGCCAACCCATATCCTAATCACCCAACTCAAACACAATAATTAATCAAGAATATTTCACCAAACCCTACCTTGATTTGCTGCTCCAAATTTGGTTACTCCTTGAAGTGTTCTTAAAGCACTTTTTCCTCCTAAATCACATCAAAAACAACTTTAAACACAAAATCCCTCAACTAACCGAACCTTCATATGAGTGTTAGGATGAGATTCCTCACCTTACTCTTGCTAGAAATTGAGGTTTCTTAGCCCTCAAGTCAAGTTAAGCATGATTCCTAAGGAAGAACATCAAGAAAACACATGTTTGAGCATGCTTCCTTGATTCCAGACTTGATAAGTCATATGGTTATGTAGAGAAAGAAGAGAGGATCATTTTTGTCGAATTGAAATTTTGATTTGAGTTTTAGTTCAGAAGAAATCAAGCTTTGAAGATTTGGAACTAAGAATTTTTCTCTCTTTTTCTCTCTAACTATTTTCGGCCACAAGGAGTAAATGGGGCAACCTTGGAGATCTTGGGGTGGTAGAGGGGGGCTGTAATTGGTTGGTTTGGAGGTGGATTAAAATAATATTAGAATATCTCACGTGTATAACTACTAAAACTAGATGTATCAGAACACTCGTAAAAACATCTCTAAAAATTCTTTTCTGAGCTACTAGCATAAATGACACTAGTAACATATTTAATATGAGAATAGAATATGTAGCATTGTTAAAGTCATCAGAGAGTGCTGGTGAGAAGCTACACCAGTAAATTGTGAACCCAATTAAATCGATCTACTTTTTTTAACTAAAACAGACCAGGTAATAGTATAATATCATTCAAGCAACTTCTAATACTAATATAATAATATTATACTATTATCTTTCTTCTCTCATGAATCGAGTCCGGTTTGTCAAACTGAGACTTTTTACGAAAACCAGAATCAAAACTCCTTACTGATACGGTTCAAAAACAAGGTTTTTCGTGATTGTGTTGTTGAGCTTGCCTCAAAAGAGGTTCTAGCTTAAAAATGACATAATGACAATGAAAATTGAGATACTTAATAATATAGTAGAAGTGTTCCCTTTACTGATCTTCCAAAAAAATCCATACTTTCAAAAAAGATCTCGCGTACTTAAAAAACGGGATTGTTACACATTATAAATAATCAAAATAAGTGGCCAAGAGGTAAAACAAGTGATATAATATGAGGAGAGTATTAGTATCTAGTATGAAGGATGCTAAAGATGTTGATCGAAAACTAATTCAACATCGGTTACATATATAAATCATCTATCTAATTATTTAAATGATTTGGATCACCAACTGATTTATTAAATTCAAAAATGTTATGCGCTTAAGTATATTTTTAACCATATTTAACCAAGTCACATAAATACGTATACGCACATTATTTTTTCTTTCATTTGATATCTTTTCCTTTTTTTTCCTTTTTATTTTTTATCTTCTTTTTCCTTCATCATCATCAGCATTATCTTCATATTCAGTAAGATTATCAAACACAAATTTTAGTTTAGAGTACAAAAATTTTAGTACATAGTACTAAAATTTTATATATAGTATTTAGCATATAAATTTTTGAAGTGTAAAAAATCTAATACATTGATTTATCCAACCAACAAAATATATTTAAAATATTAAGTATTATTAAAACAAAACACAAAATTATTAGATAAAAAATAAAAAATTAGTATAGAAAAGAACAAAAAAACGAACAGATGTAGAAGTAATTTTTGAATTGTGTAGCAAAAATTTATGTCCTTTGTATAAAATTTTTTTATATTATATTGATAAATTTTTGTATTATGTGTAAAAATTTCTGTATTATGTGCAAATATAAAT
>NC_029788.2:90041979-90043349 GCF_000816755.2 Arachis ipaensis | reverse complement strand
AATATTTTTATTATCTATTAATATTAACAAAATTTTTTATGCTATATCAATAAAAAAGAACACAAAAAATAAATATATTCACATATTATATAAGTAATCTATTATATTATATAAAAATTGAGTTTTTGCACTTAGATAAAACTGACATGGCATACTTTTGAGAGTGTTTCCTTATTTATTTCTTTTAACTTATCAAATACAATTCATTACGATGAATTAATTATATCAACTAATTGATTTGATTAGATATTTAAGTATCACACAATTTAATATTTTGTATATCAATTAATTGATTATAATTGTTAGAGTATAATTAAGATCAATTAAATCAATTAGTATTATTCAACATATCTGAATATTTATTATAGGATATTACGTCTTTATTATTTCGATTCTCTCATCACCTATAAATACCCTTCTATATTGTATCATTCTACACAACTTGAATACTCACAAACCTTTTCCCTATTGCTCCCTCTTCCCTTTCTAATATGGTATCAGAGCCATGGTATCCTCCTTGAGGAGGATAAGTTGATTTTCTTCTGGTGAAATCATCGTACTTTCATACTTTTCTTTCATGCTATTTTTTTCTTTCTCTTTTGTCAATGCTTTGATGCTTTTCTTACCTCACCGATTAGCTCATCCACTACTTACTTATTCTCATAGAAAAACCATATATTTTTCTTCACCTTTTGATAGTTTGTCATCTCCTTGCACTTTGTCACTTTTCAGCAGTTTTCGGCAGTTCGCCATCTTTTCAGCAGTTTTTCGGCAGTTGGCCACTCTTGCGGTAGTTCTATCTGCGTTCTCTTCCGGCAATTCCGTCTGTGTTTCCTTCCGCCAGTTTCGTCTGCGCTTCCTTCCGGCAGTTCCATCTGCGTCTCCTTGTGGCAGTTCCGTCTGCATATCCCTGTGGTAGTTTCGTCTGTGCTTCCTTCCAGCAATTTTGTCTGCTTTTCCTTTCGGAAATTTCGTCTGCGTTTCCTTTTAATAGTTATGTCTGCACTTTCTTCAGACAGGTCCGTTTGCACCCGTTCTATCAGTTTATGCATGTTTTTTATTTAGTAGTTTCAAATAAGTTTCAAGAACAAGTTGTCACTTGAGTTTGAGGGGGGATATTAGAGTATAATTAGGATCAATTAGATCAATTAGCATCATTTAACATATCTGAATATTTATTATTGGATATTACGTCTTTATTATTTCCACAAAATAATTTTGAATACCCTTCTATACTGAATCATTTTACACAACTTGAATACACACAAATATTTTATCTACTGCTCTCTCTTACCCTTTCTAATAATAATAAATACAATTTAATTTAGTTAGAAGTTCATTGTTTTATAGTCTTATATATATATATATAT
>NC_029788.2:90018661-90041817 GCF_000816755.2 Arachis ipaensis | reverse complement strand
TTAATGATAAAATATACTCATGTTAATTCTATCATATAATATTTTATTTTTCTCCTATATATTTTGATTTGTATAGTTACTATTGATCTTGCTATTTTCATTTTCTTGAATTATTCTTTATTTTTTTGTGACTTGATACTTTAAATAAAAAAGAAAAGAAAGAAAAAAAACGATAGCCAAAGGTAGAGGCTAAAAATCTAAAATAGTAACATCATTCCTCAATATTATTATTATTATTAATATGAATTTTATTATTTCTTTTCTAACATTCTTTAATATGAGTTTTATTTTTTTATTATCATTAATGCTTTATTATTTTTTTCTCTAATTATAAATCTTCTTATAATAATTATTTGATAAAATAATTTTTTGGTCTAATAGATTTTTTCTTCATTTTTTGTCAAAAATAATTTATATTAGGAGAAAAAAAAGAAGATACAAATTAAATTTTAAAATTCAAATTTAAATAAGATGTATAAAGGGTAACTATTGAATTGAGATCTAGAATTTATTTGGTACATTTAAAATTTTTGTATTATCGTTATTGAAAATTTCAAATACTATTATAAAATTCTAGATATTTTTTATCTTATTGTTCTTAAATTATACATTATACCGTGTATTTGAAGAATTTTATCTTTTTTGAAATAAGTGTGACATTATATACTTTTTTGATACTAAGGGATAATGAAGTTGAAGTGAGTAACAAAATTGATTATATAACAATATACAAATTTTTAGAATTTCTAGCACAATTGACAAACGGATAATTTTTTATAATTTTTCTTGATTTTTTTATTAATTATGATTGTAATAATTCATCACAAATTTGTGTTTTGTAGAGAAAATTTATCAATCATAAAATACAGAAGACTTAACAAAAAAATTTAAAAAATGTTGATTAATCATAAAATAAAAAATAGTGAATTATGCTTTAATTATGTTGTAAAATACAAATAGGGCTATTTAAAATTAGTTTTTTATCATTAATGTTAAACTAAATTATAATAAGGTAAAAAAATAAAAATTGTATATAATAATTTAATTTAATTATGTCGATATTTTAAAAAAAATAATTAAAAATAAAATAATAAAATCGACAGCTTGATCGTCGATTTTTTAATGATACATTAAATCTCCTTTTAACTATCGTCATATTATCGACGAATCGGAGGTTGAAAATACTTTTATTTTAAAATCGACGAACATGGTGTCTATTTTAATGTTTAAAATCTTGACAACCTTTCCGTCAATAAATTTGAATGGTCCAGATTACTTTCTAAAATCAAATAAATGGTGTGGATTTAATGTATAAAATAGACGCTAAAGGCGTTGCTTTTTTTCAAATTAAAATTGACAAACTTACCATCGATTTTTATTGCTAAATACACCTCCCTTGCGCCCACTTCCCGCTCCAAGTTCAGAAACAAAATTTTATCCATTTCTGCATTCGAGCGTATCAGAAACACCAACCTTCATTCTCCACTGCCGGCATCACGATTACACCGCCGTCACTCCGTTTGCTCACGCTGCCACGGTCGCTCCTCATGTATCCCCTTCAATTTCATTTGGAAATTCCTAAATTCCCCTTGATCCTCTCCATGCCGATGACCCCTCTGCTCTTCAGGTATCCCCCAAACCCTAAATTCCCCTTTCCCCCCTCGATTTTCTCTTGTTTTCAGCTTCTGCTTCATGCTAATTCGCTTCTCCTGTTCTATTTTTTTCCAATTAGATCCGTGTGCCAGAAGGTTGTGATCTTGTTGCTGCTGGAGCACTTGCTGTGACATTTGGCACTTTTCATGTAGCACTTGTGCATAGAGCTAATTTAACCTTAGTCAGGTATGTCATACGTAGTTAATTTTTATTTATTTATTCGTTGGTTATGTTTATATCTCTTTG
This sequence comes from Arachis ipaensis, assembly GCF_000816755.2. NCBI lineage: Eukaryota > Viridiplantae > Streptophyta > Magnoliopsida > Fabales > Fabaceae > Arachis > Arachis ipaensis. The sequence goes on along the minus strand of NC_029788.2, from coordinate 90,039,918 downwards.
GAGTGGTTGAAAAGTTGATGAAATTGTAGGTGTTGATGGTTTTGGGTGCAGCAGGAGGTGTAGGGCTTGCAGCTGTTCAAATTAGAAAAGTGTGTGGTGCCATTGTCATTGCTGTTGCTAGGTAGTACTAATTTGTTTCAATGCAAGGTTGAATATGACTGAGATAATTGTTCTGCATTTGATTGATATTTTCATTTACTAGGTATCCTCTCTGGACTCAAGTGTGGTAGACCTTGAGAGAGGTGCTTACCCTGTATTAGATGATTTGGCTAGAAATGTTAGTACCAAAAATCTTGAACATGTGCGAAGTTTGAAGAGCAATTTTATGCATTTTCTGGCACGGGTGCAGAAGGTACAATGCATGATTACCATAATCTTCTCCCATTTATTGCTCCTGTTGTTCTCCCTTTGTTTCTTTTTCCTTCTTCATTTGTTATTAGAGTTGTCTCTATGCCTATTTTCACATTTCCAATGTTGCCTGAACCTATAACTCTCCATGATAGGTAGTAGTTTTATCTGATGATGATTTCCATGAACCAAGTCGTATACCTATATCATTCTTAGGAATTTTATGGCCCAATTTTACAGGTACGGGATGAAATTGAACATCTGTTAGATGACAACGAAGACATGGCACAACTATATTTGACAAGGAAGTGGTTGCAGAATCAGAAACTTGATGCTCATGTGGGGGCCACAACCTTGAACAACCTTTTTAATACTCGTCGACTTGGTTCTACCAGAAGTGGAAGTTTGGTAACTAGTAACTTAGGGGATGATAATGACATGGAGGATCTGGAAATGTTGCTTGAAGCATATTTTATGCAGTTGGATGGAACTCGTAACAAGATATTGTCTGTAAGTGTACCTATTACCAAATTCTATTAAATCATATCTCTTCATCCAAGATGTCGAGTGAAGCATATTGAATTCTGGAAAATGTTTTTCATGATATCATTCTTGTGAAGTGATAAAGTCCTAATTTGCAAGTTAGGGAGTATATTGATGATACAGAAGACTATGTCAACATCCAACTTGATAATCACAAAAAGAAACTTATTCAGCTGCAGTTGACATTGACAATTGCATCATTTGCGATTGCTATTGAAACTTTGATTGCCGGTTCATTTGGTATGAACATTCCTTGTTCACTATTTCAAGTAAATGGAATATTTTGGCCCTTTGTTTAGAGCACTTGTTTTGGTTGCTTCTTCATTTTTCTGCTTATACTGGCATATGCAAGATGGAAAAAGTTGCTAAGAACATAAGTGTAAATTGATATTGACCGTTGGTTTGTGATTACAATTGACTATACTAATCTCAGCAATCAGTGATTATAGATGCAAACATAACCTGGATTACCTGTAGTGTGAAATTTATAATAATCTCAATTTGTCACAAGTTTGTTTACTGGTCTGTAAAATAACCTCAAAACGTGTTTAGTAGCTCAAGATATGCATGATATCATGATGCATGCAACTTACGAGGTTGAGTCAACTGTCCTTTTAATATCAATATTCTGTTTTTGGTGTCTTTTCTTGGTTGAAAGACATAAAATATGCTCCACTGCTTCTTTCTGTTAGAAGGACTATATGTATTTTATGAGTTTATTGATGGGGGAAATCGTTGATAAAGAGTTTCACAAAAGTAATCGCGTTGCAAGTATAGATCTAAACCGACAATCAAACCTCAATCAAATTTAATTTGTTTGCCACTTAAGCAAACCCAATAAAATTAACCGAAGTATTAAACCTCGGGTCGTCTCTCAAGGAATTGTAGGGAAGTGTGTTATTATTGGTTATGAGATTGTATCTTTTTAGGTTTTGTAATAAGAGATAAGTAATATAAATAACTAGGATATAAAATAATAGCTAAGAAAAATCCTAACAAGGATTGAAAATTGGAATTCCTATCCTCATTATCATTGTCAATTATGATGGTAATTACCTTTTGCTTTCACTTAGTTAACCTCTAACAATGAAGGATCAAGTGAGTAAAGTTGACTTAAGTTCACAAGTACTAATCAAATACTAGATTTAGTGAAGCTTAAACCTACTAGCAAGTCTCAATCACCAATCAATAAAAGACCTTTGATAATTCAAGAGTCTCCAATTAATCAATCAAAGCTAAGAATATAAAAAACTAATTTAAAATCCAACCAAGTATTTTATCAAACACTTGGAAGGCGCAAAATAGAAACATAGAAAAATAATAAGAGATAATAAAATCTAAACCAACAATTGCAAGGAATCAACAACAACAAATAAAGGAAGAAGCAATAAACATGAAATACCTCAAATTGCATTAAAAGGGAAATCAAACCTAACATAAGAATTCATAAACTAAATTGGCAACATAAAGTAATTAACAAGGGAAATAAATAAACTAGAATGCTAAGACAAATAAAAGTAGAAGAGAAACTAAGTTAAACTTAAGAGAGAATTCAAAAATTGAGAAGAACTAAAAGGAACCCTAAAACCTAGAAAGAGGAGAGAGTCTCTCTCTCTAAAAAACTACATCTAAAACCTAAAATTATGTGAATGAATTGTTGTATGAATGATTCTCCCACTCTGCACCCTCTATTCTGTGTTTTTGGGCTTGGAACTAGCCAAAAAGAGCCCAGAAATTGCCCCCAGTGTTTTCTGATACGTGCAGCATGTGGCTCTGTCACGCGTACGCGTCGCCCACGCGTACGCATCGCTGAACTTTCGCAAGGTCACGCGTACGCGTGATCCATGCGTGCGCATCACCTAACTGCATGGCAACTATAGCAAATTGAATATCATTTTGAAGCCCCAGATGTTAGCTTTCCAATGCAACTAGAACCACCTCATTCGAACCTCTGTAGCTCAAGTTATGATCGATTTAGTACGAAAAGCTCAGGCTTGACAGCTTAGCAATTCCTTCAATTTCTTGTATTCCTTCCACTTTTGCATGCTTCCTTTCCATCCTCTAAGTCATTCCTGCCCTATAAACCCTGAAAGCACTTAACAAACATATCACGGCATCGAATGGTAATAAGAGAGGATTAAACATAGCAAATTTAAGGCCAAAGAAGCATGTTTTCAATCATAGCACTAAATTAGGAAGGAAAATGTAAAACATGCGAATTCTATGAATAAGTGTGAGAATAGTGGATAAAATCCACTCAATTAAGCACAAGATAAACCCTAAAAATGGGGTTTATCATTTATCTTGTACGAATTGTTTTAAATAAAAAATATTTATCCGTACATTAACTGGTCAACCTCTTCCCTTCCTTCGCTTGCTTTTCCTCTGTCTGCTGATCTCCTCCAAATTTCCAACTTGCAAAGCCCAATGGCTGATAATTTCTGGTTTAGTTACAAATCTGATTTATCAATTGATGCTTCTATCCGGTGGTCCCTTATAAATCATTTTATACATTGCTATCAATAATGGGTTAATTTATTTGTCTCTTTTGTTGATGAAAGTTTGATGTAGCGAATTCCATATTATGTGAATAAAAAAGATGACTTATATTATTCATTCAATTATTTTCTATTATTGAGCGGGGATTAAGAAGCTTTCTTTTATAGAACTCTAGAGAGACTGCCTTTACTATCAAGAAGTTCTTGCTTGTTAAGGCAAAGAGGTATTTGGAGGACGTTTTGGCCCATAAATAGGTCATTCCATTCCGACGCTTCTATGGTGGTGTTGGAAGGACTGCCCAGGCAAAGAACAGACATTCCAATGGACAAGGATGCTGGCCTGTAAAATCAGCTAAATTCATCCTTGATTTGCTCAAGAATGCTGAGCGCAATGCTGAGGTGTGTATGCTGCATTGCATGGCCGTGTTTGATTTTCCATGGCTTGCTTCTGTTTGAACTTGTTTTCGTTTGTTCAGGTGAAAGGTTTCGATGTGGATGCTCTTTACATTTCCCACATCCAAGTCAACCAAGCATAGAAACAAAGACGCCGCACCTACCGTGCTCATAGAAGAATCAATCGTAAGTTATAATCCTAGTACTCTAACTAGGGTGATTCCCGTGTTTTATACATCTATTTTATCTTTGGTTCCTTAATTTATTTCTCGCGGAGCTTTAATCTTCTTTTATTATATTGATGTTTAATATGATTACAAAAGATAAGTATATGAAAATTAGAGTGGTTAATTCTAACGAGTGTTGCCATTGCACTCTTCATAATATTGGTTATGACTTTTGTTGTCAGCCTACATGTCATCTCCCTGCCACATAGAGTTGATCTTATCCGAGAAGGAAGAGCCTGTTAAGAAAGAGGTATTGATTTTACCATGTTTTAAAAATTTCGATTTGATTTTCATGTTGCATCAAATGTTCATTTATTGTTGTTCTTGTAGCCAGAGTCCCAGTTGGCAACAAGCAAGAAGTCTCAAGGCCTTCATAGTAGTGCTTCATCCTAAATTGCTATGCTTCATCCTAAATTGTTGTCGATGCAGAAATTTGAGTTACTAAATTCCTAGGGTGTTAGTTTTGTTACTCTGTTTGCCCTATATTTGTCATGGATCGGTTTTTTTAGAATGAACAGCAATTTTGTTCATATATTTAGACGAGTATTTAGATGAGTATGAGTAGGTTATTTAAATACTTTACTTGGAATATTTTGTATTATTAGTGGATTGCAATTTAAACGAATATAAGTCTAAGTTTAGTTATTTATCTTGTCTTGAGTCTTTATGTTAGAGGATTATTTATTATTTTGATAAGTTTGTAAACTCATTATCTAATATTTAGTATAAATTTTATTTTTATATTTATTTGCATTAATTATTTACTATTTTTCAAATAGAAAAAATAATTAAAATATATCTATTAAAATCGACGGAATAGTTGTTGCTTTTTAATTTTAAAATAGAAAAGCGAACCCAAATATAGATATAGAATTTGTCGGTATATGAATATTAAAATCGATGGCAACTGTGTCGATTTTATTGGATCCAATATCGACGGCAAAGTTGTCGATTTTAGTAAGCATATTTTAGACAAAAATATTGTCGATTTTATCAGATCAAATATCGATAGAGATGACGTCGATTTTATATAATAATATCGACGGCGATGTTGTCGATTTTAGTAAGAATATAAAATTCTCAAACTCATATTATAGACAGAAGAGCTATCGATTTTATTAAATTATTATCGACGGCCAGGCAAGCCATCGATTTTATTAGCATTTTGAAAAATTGGCAAGCTTAATAGCGACCAACTCCGCCGTGTATTTTGCCATCGAATTTTAATATTATCGACGGCGTAGCCGTCGATTTGGCCGTCGATTTTAACGGCGTTTCTTGTAGTGATTATGGTAAACTAATTATATATGAAGCAGTAGAGGGGTTAGAGTATGACTCCAGAGTTCTCCTGGACTGTCCATCTCCACTTATGTCCATGATGGATATATGGATATAACTTGGACTGATTTATCTTTTTATTTATTTTATTTTATAAGAAGTAAATACTTAAATAAAATAAATAAAAAGAATTTGAATTTTGAAATAATAAAAAAATTTTTTTTCGTAAAAAAATTAAAAATAATTAGTTAAAAAAAAAAACAGAAATTTTTGAAAAAGAGGGAAGATATTTTCGAAAATTAGAGAGAGGGAGAGTTAGTTAGGTAGTTTTGAAAAAGTTAAGAAACAAACAAAAAGTTAGTTAGTTAGTTGAAACAAATTTTGAAAAGATAAGAAGTTAGGAAGTTAGAAGAGATATTTTGAAAAGATATTTTTGAATTTAGTGAGGAGAGAGAAAAACAATAAGATAGCACAAGATTTAAAATTTTTAGATCTAATGCTCCTTGTTTTCGAAAAATTTGGAGGGAAAACACCAAGGAACACCAAACTTAAAAATTTTAAGATCAAGACACAAGGAAAACTCAAGAACACTTTGAAGACTCACAAGAACACAAGAACATGAAGACAGAACACCAAACTTAAAATTTTTAGAAAACCAAACCAAAATTTTCAAAAACCAAAGGGAAATCAACAAGAAAACATCAAACTTTAAGTTTGGCACAAAATTTAAGAGAGAAAATATTATTTATGAAAAAGAAGGTTTTAAAAAGAATATAAAAGACTCTAACCCAATTACCAAGAACACAGATTAACGCTCTAGCCAAATGAGTTATGGGACCTTCAAAAATTTTAAGAAAGATTATTATTTTTGAAAACACCAAACTTAAAGTTTGGCACAGGATTTAATAGAAAAATTATTTTTGAAAAAGGTTTTTTTTTTTTAAAAATATGATAGCCAATTATCATGAACATAAACACCACGTTCTAATTAACTGAGCTATAAATTTAAAGTGTTTTAACAAGGGATAACTAATAAAAGACTCTAAACCAAAAAAAGAGAAATTTTTTTTTTTCGTAATCTAAGCAACAAAATAATCCGTCAGTTGTTCAAACACGAACAATCCCCGGCAACGGCGCCAAAAACTTGGTGCACGAATTGTGAATCACACTTTTCACAACGCGTACCACTAACCAGCAAGTGCACTGGGTCGTCCAAGTAATACCTTACGTGAGTAAGGGTCGAATCCCACGGAGATTGTTGGTTTGAAGCAATCTATGGTTATCTTGTAAATCTTAGTCAGGAAGTAAATTATGTTTATCAGTTTTGGAATAGGATTTACTATCCTTTTGCGTCTGTCACTAACGCCCAGCCTTCAGGAGTTTGAAGCTCGTCACAGTCATTCAATCCTTGAATCCTACTCGGAATACCACAGACAAGGTTTAGACTTTCCGGATTCTCATGAATGCCGCCATCAGTTCTAGCTTATACCACGGAGATTCTGATTAAGGAATCTAAGAGATACTCATTCAATCGTATATAGAACGGAGGTGGTTGTCAGGCACACGTTCATGATTTGAGGAAGGTGATGAGTGTCACAGCTCATCACCATCATCACAGTTAAGCGCGAATGAACATCTTAGATAGGCACAAGCGTGTTTGAATGGAAAACAGAAATACTTGCATTAATTCATCGAGACACAGCAGAGCTCCTCACCCCCAACAATGGGGTTTAGAGACTCATGCCGTCAGAAAATACAAAGTTTAGATATGAAATGTCATCAGATCCAAAATAAGTCTCTAAAAGTTATTTAAATACGTCTATCCTCGTGCAAAGTATGGACTATTATATATTGCTGGAAAGCCCTGGATGTCTAATTTCCAATGCAATTGGAAGCATGCCATTTCGAGTTCTGTAGCTCCAGAAAATTCAATTTGAGTGCAGGGAGGTCAGAATCCAACAGCATTAGCAGTCCTTTTTCAGCCTGAATCAGATTTTTGCTCAGCTCCTTCAATTTCAGCCAGAAAAATACCTGAAATTACAGAAAAACACACAACTCATAGTAAAGTCCAGAAATATGAATTTTTCCTAAAAACTACTAGAAATAGACTAAAAACTAACTAAAACATACTCTAAACTATATGAAATTATCCCCAAAAAGCGTATAAAATATCCGCTCATCATAAATCATTAAGAATATAACTGAGAGCGCAAAAACGTCCCTTTATTCGAGAGCTTGACTCTTGTAGTTCTTTGATTTTCGTCAACCAAAATCTTCTGTATCCCTAATAGGGTTGAATCACAACTCCACTGTGGAAAAAGAGCTACGGAGGCAAGTTTGATGTGTTGGAGACCAAAATCTTGAAGTTATTTTTTATATTTGAGTGTGACACTTATTAAATGCTAAAACTCATAAAATAGTATCTATGGTTTTAATCTCATTTATCTAAATCAAAAGTAATAATGACTTATTTATTTCAACATTTATGACGATAAATGAGATCACTTTTATATAAGTCATTTAATGTGAAATTACTTAATTTATGATTATAATTAATATATGTATTTCTCATAAATATATTAAGAAATAATAATTTCCTAACAATCTTCCACTTGAGCTATACGTATATGTTAGCTATACGTATATATTTTCTGAGATAATCACATCTTATAAATTTTATGCGTACATCTGAATATTATTTCTTTGATTACTTTAATAATCTGGTATGTCTCATATATTAGTTATGAAATTACCACAGCTTTTATCACATTAGTGTCGCAACGAAACCACGATGATCGCCATACTAAAATACACAACCATATAGATCAAATTTGGATGAGAAAACTCAGAAATTACATGCAAAAATGATCTCATACATGCCTATTTTCAACTGGTCCAACTTGAATAAAAATTCTATTTTATTCGGTGACAGACTCAGATGAAACGGCAACGGCAATGCCTGGGCTCATAACGACGGTGACTAAGTAATGAGTCTGTAGAAGAGGAAGATAAGAACTTAACAGACTCATAATGAGAGAGAGAGAGAGAGAGAGAGAGAGAGAGAGAGAAATTTACCTAGAAAAAAAGGGACTCGGTAAGAGAAAAGTGGCGACAGGATCAACAGCGACGATAACGGGATAAGTAGCGATGCTAACATGAGCTGTGAAGGAAGATGAGAGCTGTGAGATTTTTTGTGAAGAAGTCGAGAAGAAGAAGACTTTGGGTGAGGATGACTGAGTTTTTCTTGCATGGCTATAGAGTATGGATTGAAGCTGTGAATCACTGAATCTGTGATGTGAGGTAAATCCTAATTCCTAAAAGTGTTTATATGTATATATCTGGAGTGTGTACACCCTAAATCTAACTATGCCCTATCCTGAGCAAAATCTGCCCCAACTCAGGTCAAGTTATTACCCTCCCCAACCAGGTATGGACGAGTCGGGTACCTGTGTATTTGGGTACTCCTGAAAGGTATATATAGCTACATATTGATACTCCATTTATTAAGAGTTTATCACCAACCAATGGATTGCTACACACAAGACGAGATTCTAACTCCTAATAGTTGTTTAAGCAGACGAGTGAGATGATCACTCAACAAACTCAAATTAATTAAGACAAATACTAATTATTTTTAATATTTTAATGTTAAAAATCCTGAGCGTTTGATTTTAATTATAACTTTGTAAAATATTTATAATAATAATAATTACTATATACATGTTATTTAATTTTTTATTTGTTAGGATATATTCAGTTATTCCCATCTTGACTCCAGCGTCCTTGCAGAGCAGAGAAATCACGCTTGGATAAGCTAACCTGGCCTTTTTTGGATTTTTGTTAGCAATCTTATAGAGCTCTGTTGAAATCAGCTGATGAACCTCCACTTCCTTTCCCATCATGATGCAATGAATCATCACTGCTCTTTTAACTGTGACTTCAGAACGGTTGCTGGTGGGCAACAGAGAACGCCTAATGAAGTCCAGCCATCCTCTGGCAACTGGTTTGAGATCCTCCCTCTTGAGTTGATTTGGGACGCCCTTTGTGTTGGTGGTCCACCTGGCTCCAGGGATACAGATGTCCTCTAGAATCTTATCCAGGCCAATGTCTACTCTCATCATCCTCCTGTTGAAGGAGCCTGGATCATCCTTTAGCTGAGGTAGCTTTAATATCTCTCTGATCTTGTCAGGGGTGGTATGAACAATCTTTCCCCTGACCATGGTCCGAAATTCGTAGCAGGCTGTTCCAGATAGTCTTTGCTTGTCAGTCTGCCACATATTAGCATAGAACTCGATTCTAACTCCTAATAGTTGTTTAAGCAGACGAGTGAGATGATCACTCAACAAACTCAAATTAATTAAGACAAATACTAATTATTTTTAATATTTTAATGTTAAAAATCCTGAGCGTTTGATTTTAATTATAACTTTGTAAAATATTTATAATAATAATAATTACTATATACATGTTATTTAATTTTTTATTTAAATTTTTTTATATAATTTTATGTAGGGATGGATCTAGAAATATTCTCATGGGGCCAATAACATATATAATATTAAAAGATTATGCAAAAAATGATATAATATAAGATGTATTACAAAAATATACCGATAGAGAATATATTTTAAAGTACAAAAAATATGTGTGTACTTTTTACTAACGAAGTGGTCGATTCTTTGTATCATAAAATTCATCGATAATAGAATCTGTGTTAAATTTTTCAACAATTTTATTTTCAATATAATTAAAAGAAATTAGCAAGATATTCATCTTTCATTTTATTTTTGAGTTATTCTTCACAATATTCATAGCTGAAAAAAATCTCTCAATTGTAGCAGTTGAAACAGAGAGAATTAATACCAAATGAATCAAGAAGGACGGTCACAAGAAGAAAAAGATTCTACTTTATGGGATTTGAAAATTTTTATTTAAGTAAAAAGTATTAGAAATAATATATTTTTCAATTTTTGTCAATATTATTACTTACTTTTTAGATCAGTAACTGCCATTAGATCAGTAACTGCCACATTCATTTCTCCTTGAAAGAACTGAGCATGAAAAGCAGATTCCAACTGATTCCATGTTGTTATCGAATTTGGTTTGAGATTCAAAAACCAAGTAAATGCATTCTTCGTTAACGAAGAAGGAAAGAACTTCATTTTCAAAGTGTCATCATTAGCTAAGTTCGCAATCTCAACCAAATATCAAGCAACATGTTCAGTAGTCGATTCTCCAACTTCACCAGCAAACTTTGTGACTATTTTTGGATTTTTTACCCCTCTTGGCACTTCAGCCATTTGAACCACTTGGAGGAAAGCAGACACAAAGTGTGGTTGGTTCATAAAACTGACATTCAATCCAACTCGATTCAACACCTCCTCCACAATTCTGGTAACTTGATAACGTTCTCCACCACGATTAGCCCGTAATCGAGCCAGAACTTCCTCTGCATTTTGCCCACGAGGAATAACATAAGGATTCCCTCCATTAAAAACATTATTTTCATTTTGAAATTCATTTCCAAATCCTTCATTGTTTCCTCTGACATTATGCCCTTCACCCTCATCATAATCCACAATTCGAGCAATCCGTTCGACTTGTCTAGCAAGACGTTTGAATTTCGATTTGTGATCAGCCATCATAGGGTTCAGAATTATGGTCATTTGTTAAGTCAATAAATTGACTAAGTCATGATGATTTTCCTCCACTTGTTGTCGATATACTACCATTGAATTAGCATCATTCGAAGTAGAGCCCACATTATAATCACGAGAATACTCAGAATGTTGTTGTGGGTTTTGAGTGTTATTCACTCCACTTGTATTCCCAAAATGAATAGACAGAACAAAACCACTTATTGGAGGGGTATAACCAGGAGGAAGACCATACAGAGGCCAACCAGCGGTTAGTGGAGGCTGATACGGTGGCAAGGTGCCACGTGGACGAATATTACGTCCCATGTTTCCAGTTTGGATAGTCATGACTGCTATACTTTCAGTCCCGATTGCGGCTTTCAAACGTGAATTCACATCCGCTTGCTACATAGACACTGGTATACTATCATTGGTGGATGAAACACCATTCACATTTGACATTTCATCAGCCATGTGAATGATCTTTCTACTTTGTAATCGCATACACTGGATAACTCCACAAAATACTTGTTTGACACACTTCGATTTAAAAACTGACCCACCGGGCGTGCCAATTTGTTTTGTCAATTTTTAGCAAATCGATGGTGGTTTGATATCTAGTGGTCTAGGAGCAAAACCTACTCCTCTTTGCAGGTACCAGTTTTCTAGAAGTGCATCAAAGTGTTTTCGATTAGAGTGGGTTTATAAATAAGAATAAATTAAACTTTATGAATTAAAAAAAAATAAGAGAAATAAAGTTTTTGGAAAGAGAAATAGAAAAAATGAAAATGGGTTTGCATTGAATTTAAAAGAAAGCAATAAAACACCTTTGATTGAATCAAAGGACTTCAACTTGAAAATTAACAATACAAAAATGTAAATTAGACGATGAAGATAAAGAATACTTGGAAAATAAATTTACTTGAAATGTAAAGTTTACAGAAAGATAAATTGAAAGAATGAAAAGATAGAAGGAACCCTACAAAAAAATTACTCAATTGCAGACTCAGGAATTCCCTGGGATGTGAGTGTGCTTGAGTGTTTTCTGAGTAAAAGTTCCAACCTTTATTCGCTAAGACTTCCTAATACTTATAATCTACTTTAGGTAACTTCCAATTAATTACAATTAATTTCAAAATTACAGCTTTGAATGTGTTTTCCTTGGTAACCGTTCCCGCCTAAACGTTTCCCATGATTTTCTCGCGTGATGGAGGCCTTTAACTGTTCCACTACCATAACTGTTCGATTCACTTATTCGAATATCCTATTCGATTAATGGATCAATCAAAGTCCAATCCGCGTTGAACACACGCTTACGCACGCATCTTCTCGATAAAATGTCTCTGCCTTCCTCTGAACCAACTTACCTTTATCGAAAATATTTTCCGATCAATAAATTGCCCCCTTGGATTAATGTGTTTACTTTCGATAACACTATCAGAAGCTGAACCACTTAATCCAAATTTAATTTTCAAATTCATAAATCAGTAATAATTGCCATTTAAACTGCCCATTAATACTGACCCACTCGACACGTCTCCCGAGACTTGCGCTTTCTCTCGCCACCACTTCATCTTCCTCACGAAGTTACCTCTATTTGCATCCCTTTCGCAGTAACAGCTACAGTAACACTTTAAATTCATCATCCTCACCTTGTTCAAATCTTTCGGAACTCATTGCCCTTTGAATCCTCCTTACATCAAAAACTTCCTTACAAAATCTTCAATCTTTCGTTTCCTTCTCCTCTATTCAACAATGGCCAGTTCCTCCTCTCATGTTGCTACCCAAGACAAGGGTAAAGGCCATGCAGAAGCAACACCAGCTCTACCAGCCCTCCGCATATTGAATCAAGTCAATGATGAAGTAATTGATGATCCTCAATTGTAGATTAATTATACCATAATATTAATCCCCTTCACAGTATGAAAATACTCATTGCTTCCTCGGACCAATCGAATCCTTGGAAAAGGCCAACAGAAAACTCCCTTTTTGGGGAAGATTTGTTGATTTACTAGGCTTTCAATATTTCCCAATTCATCAATCAAAAACATTTCAAGAATAATCTAAAGACTAACCCTCGAGGGAACGATTTCTCAGCCTGGTATCAACGCCTTGAACCCCACAAAGAGTTCTGAATGGGGGTCTATAGCAATATAGGAACTACTAAGGCTCTCTCATTTCTCACTTACAATACTCCCTTGGATGATTGGGGCTGTGACTTACTTTTGGAACAGTGGATGTAGCTGCTATTATAGGGCTCCCAATAAACTCTCCAGACTGTGTCCTCCACATGCAGCCTGAGCACTAATACAATGTTACCTTATCTAGTTCTTATAGCGACTTCATTGCTAACAACATGGGTGAAGAAGGCACTGACATTTCAAATGATGAACACATAGTCTTTTTGTTCTATTGGCTAAACGCCATCCTATTTTGTACCCGAAGTGTTCAAATGTCAAAGCTCTTTCTACCTTTGGCTGCTCTGCTTCATGAAAAAGAAGTTCTCAATTTGGCCAAACTTCTTCTAGGGCATATTTTTGAAGAACTTGGCCATTTCGTTCATTGTCTCCGAAACAACAGTATGATCAGTACTGGTGGCCTTCTTTGGCTTCTCCAACTATGGCTCAATGCCATTTTCGAAAAATTTATGACGAAGCCTAGAAGTGGTGGCACTGATAAACAGCACATCGAAGGTTTTTGATTGGCTGATTACAAGCCCAACTTCCCAAATACACAATCGGATGAAGACCGATTCTAGGCTGTTTTTCTCTCTTCCATTTTTGCAAAGATTTTGACAATGAGGATCTCGATTTTGCTCCTTTCTTGCATCGAAACCGTGGTCCTGTGTGACTTGATCGCTTACTTTTCCCTAATGATACAGAGGTGAGTGAACTAGCTAATCGGAACTGGGCAAATCTGCTAGCTATTCAGGCAATCCATATTGGGTTACCCCAGCATAAAAAAGAAAAGCTCAAAGTGACCTTATACGCCCCTCATTATACAACCAGGAAACTAAGATTTTCACAGGCAATTCTAGCCCCCTTTCCTTGGAACAACAAGCCACTTTGCCAAATTACTCTATCTTCTCAGCGTGACTTTGATTTCCTCATCACCACAAATCACCAACACAAGGATCATTTCAATTACCTTGTTTATGACTGTAGCTCTTATATCACTAAGTCTTGTCTCGAATGGTGGACTACTTATTACTCTAGGTACAATCGTACTTTTGAAGTAATTCAACAATCCACCATTCGAATAGACCCTGCTGCTAAGGGTTCTCCCAAAAAATCACAAAAAACAAAAAACTGATGCTACAGCCTCTTCTCGACAACCTCCACAAAAAAGTCGAAAAACTCCTACCAAGACTTTTAGAAAGGTAACCATTATCACTTACTACCTTACCATGTACTTTAAACTAACCTCTTTTGATAATCCAAATCTTTATATGAACATTTAATTTTTTAGAGGATACAGCTGACTCAAATCCTGGCCCTCGATTAGTCCGAAAACCAAGACATATCCTGGTAATGTAATCATCTCTATATATGTCTTACTTAAGTTAAAACAACTTTTAACTCATAATTGTATACCTTTCATATTCAGCCTACCACTGCTGCACATTCAATTACATCTTCTGTTGCACCTGATCAACTGCTCCTGCAACAACAACTTGACCTAGGACATTCTACATCCTATGATTTGATCCAAGCCACAGAATCAACTCAACCACTCAATGCTGCCTTTCCACCTTCTCATATAAAATAAGTAGTTGATCTAACAAAAGATCCTCCACAGCATTCTCCCACACAAACTCAAATACTTGAATCAACTTCATCCAACAACCAGACTGTCCTTTCCGCAGAGAACCAGGTGGCTCCAGATTCTAACTCCGCCTCTTAAATTACTGAAATAACAAATTCAGACTCGTCTCGATCCAGAGTATTAGAAACGCTTCCAAAACCGCCTAGTCCTGCCCAACATGCTGATTTTCAAACTTCTCCTGGGCAAAGGTCTGACACACTAGATGCTTCCACCACTCATACAAGTGCTACATTGGCCAGTCTGATCTCTGTTCTAGATCAAGTTATCCAAGAAGATGAAGTCCCTATACCAGTGCCAACACTCCCAAGACCTGCTACATCAAGACCTTCATTCGAACTGAGTGTTGACACTCGAGAATAGCTTCGGTCACTCATAAAGCTCTTGGATCATCCTCCTGCTATGTGGGTTAATGATACAATTCTTAACCAAATCTTATCTGATCTTTTGAATTCCTCCTTTGAGCTCCCAGCTACCTTACCACACTTTAACTCGATTCAAGAGTTCAAACAACTACTCAATGAAAGCGTAGCTTTTCAGTTTCAACTCCAGGAAACAGAGACAGAAGATGCGAATGTCAAATCTAATATAGAAAGTTGTATTGCAGCCTCTCGACCAGTTCAGGCCTCTCGTGAAGAATTCGATTTGAGGATTGCTCATGCTATTTCTATTCAAGCTTTTTATGACAAAGAAGAAACAAAAATTGAAGCGAAATTGGCTCAAATCAATGAAAAGCTAGCTAGAATACGTCAAAGACGAGCTATCATAGCCAAACCTCTAGCTACTGCCCAACAAGAACAACAACATCTCATGCAGGAGCTTGTTTCAATTGAGACTAAACGAGAAGAATATGAAAAACAACTCGAAAAGGTCCAATTTGACAAATTCAAACAAGCTGAAGCACTTTCTACTCTGGACAGTAGGAGGGCAAAGCTACGCTCCGATTTGACAAAACTATTAGCACCTTGAATTTTTTAAATTTCTCTTTGTATGACCATCTTTTATCTTTTCCAGACTTATGCATGTTGAACTACTAATTCTGCCAACAATAATATTGCTTCAAATATTTTCCATTAATCGAGTTAATTACTCTTTCTGACTCGATATCTTTAATCTGATAAGCATTTCCAGAATATGTCCCTATCACTTGAAAAGGGCCTTCCCAAACATGGGACCATTTACCAAGAAATTTTGATTTCTTTTCTATTGGAAAAATAACTTTCAAAACTAATTCGCCTATATCAAAAGATTTTTCTTTGATTTGACGATTATAACTTCGAGCAATACTTTCTTTTTGTCGAATCACATTATCGAGTGCCAGGATTCGTTCTGAGTCTAATTCATTTAACTCATCAAACATTGCATTCCAGTAATCATCAACTGGTAAATCATTCTGTTTTGATACTCTTAAAGTATTTAAATTTATTTCCAATGGCAGCACTACATCATGACCATATACCAATTTATATGGCGATGTACCTGTCGAACCTCTTGGTGAGTTTCGATAAGCCCACAATACTTGTCTTAAAGTCCCATGCCACGTTCGAGGCTTATTCCCAATATTATTTTTGATCAAACCTATAAAGATGAAGTAACCATGTTAATATTCCTCGAAGTTGCAAAATTCTTAATTCGCTGACCAGTGAACATAGTACCTTGATCAGTACTCAATGTTTGAGGAATTCCAAATTGATTGACAATATGTTCTTCAATAAAATCTATTATTTCACTTTGACTCACTTCTATCAGGGTAATTGTTTCAACCCACTTTGTGAAATAATCTATTGCTACCAAAATAAACTTGTATTTTTTTTATGAAGGAGGGTGAATCAATCCAATTAAATCCAAAGCCCAACCCCTAAATGGCCATGGCTTTATTATTGAATGTAACTCTGATGCTGGAATTTGCTGAATCGAGCCATGTTTCGGCATTCTTGACATTCCTTGGCATATTCGATGCAATTTTTTATCATGGATGGCCAATATACATGATTGCGATATAACACCCATTTCATTTTCTTTCCAGCCTGATGGGAACCGCATATCCCATTGTGAACCTCACCCAACGTAATATTTTGGTCATCTTATCCTAAGCATCTCAATAAACTCCCCATCGATCCCTTTCTTATACAACTCATCAGTCATTAAAACAAAATTTATTGCTCGCAATTTCATCTTTCTATCGACTGGAATATTATGATCCTTCAAATATTGAGCAATAAGCTTTCTCCAATTAGTATCTTCCCATTCGTCCATACACAAAACCTCTCTTTCACTTGCAGGTACTAAAATCTGATGATTACTGGCCAATCTCTTAAGAGTTCTTGGACCGATTTTATACCTCGAAGCAATTTGGGCTAATTCATTAGTCATTTCATTATGAATCCTTGGAATGTGAACCAAAGAAACTTTTTGAAAAGAGTTTCACAACTCCCAAGCAGTTGTCAAATACTTCTGCAACCTCCCATTATTACATTTAAATTCTTTCGATAACTGTTTCAAAACCAACTGAGAATCCCCTAATATCTGAACTTCCGAAACTCCTTTATTAACTAACATTTCGAGGCCCAAAATCAAAGCTTCGTACTCTACCTCATTATTCAAACAAGGATATTTTATTTCGAATAGAAATTTCGACAGAATTCCCTCTGGTGAAACAATTAAAATTCCAACTCCTGCGCCCTCTTTATGTTTCGATCCATCAAAATATAATTTCTAATAATTGACCTCTACATCAATTACATTTGCCCCCTGGTCATTTAGATCTTTCGAATTATCCACAAGAAAATCTGCAATGACCTATCCTTTTACAGCATTGGCTGGGACATATTGCAAATCAAACTTTGTTAATGCCAGCATCCATTTCCCTAGTCGCCCACGTAACATTGGAAAACTCAACATATATTTAATTCGATCGGTTTGTGCGATGACTTTTACCGATTTAGCCACCATATAACACTTTAATTTCATACAAGCATGGTATAGAGACAAACACAATTTTGGACATGTCATCTTCCACAATGAAGATCTGGTTATATCCTGAATAATCGTCCATAAAACTTAGGATCTCATTTCCTGCTGCAGAATCAATTAACATGTCTACAATTGGCATAAAATTATTCATCCTTTAGAGTAGCATTATTCAAATCTCGAAAATCAATGCATACTCTCAACTTCCCATTTTTCTTCATCACTAGAACGATATTCAAAACCCATTCAACATAGCATGCAGTTCAAATAAACCTTTCCTTAATCAGGCGTTCTATTTCTTCTTTAATTTTTTTATTGATTTCTGGAGCAAAACGTCTTGGAGTTTGCTTAACCAGTCTAGCATCCGGTTTTATTGTCAATCGATGTTCCACCAATGAACGATCGAGGCCAGGCATTTCATGATAACCCCATGCAAAGCAATCCTTAAACTCGTGTAACAGATTAAGGAGTTCAGTTCGAAAAGGATCAACAAGATCTTTACATATATATGTAATTCGAACATCATCGAGAGTCCCTAGATTAACCACTTCTAAGGGATCTTGGGATTCAAACCCTTTATAATGATCGTCATCTTTCATCAAATATTTCTCAAAACCTAATGGTTCTAGAACATCATAAATGCAATCAAAAGTGAAATTAATAATATCATTAGAAATAGAAGAAACTTAATCAAATATTTCATTACCATTACTTTGATTTTCTACACAATGAGCCTCTGCTATCAAATCAGCAGTCTGATTTACATCATTGTTATTCACTCCACTTGTATTTCCAAAACGAATAGGCGGAACAAAACCACCTATTGGAGGGGTATAACCAGGAAAACGACCATACAGAGGCCAACTAGCAGTTAGTGGAGGCTGATACGGTGGCAAGGTGCCACGTGGACGAATATTACGTCCCATGTTTCCAGTTTGGATAGTCGTGACTGCAATACTTTCAGTCCCGATTGTGGCTTCCGAACGTGAATTCACGTCCGCTTGCTGCGTAGACACTGGTATGCTATCATTGGTGGATGAACCACAATTCACATTTGACATTTCATCAGCCATGTGAATGATCTTTCAACTTCGTAATCACATACACTGGATAACACCACAAAATACTTATTTGACACACTTTGATTTAAAAACTGTCCCACCGGGCGTGCCAATTTATTTTGTCAATTTTTAGCAAATCAATGGTGGTTCAATATCTAGTGGTCTAGGAGCAAAACCTGCTCCTCTTTGCAGGTACCAGTTTTCTAGAAGTGCATCAAAGTGTCTTCGATTAGAGTGGGTTTATAAATAAGAATAAATTAAACTTTATGAATTAAAAAGAAATAAGAGAAATAAGGTTTTTCGAAAGAGAAATAGAAAAAATGAAAATGGGTTTGCATTGAATTTAAAAGAAAGTAATAAAACGCCTTTGACTGGATCAAAGGACTTCAACTTGGAAATTAACAATACAAAAATGTAAATTGGACAATGAAGATAAAGAATACTTGGAAAATAATTTTACTTAAAATGTAAAGTTTACAGAAAGATAAATTAAAAGAATGAAAAGATGGAAGGAACCCTACAGAAAAGTTACTCGATTGCAGACTCAGGAATTCCCTGGGATGTGAGTGTGTTTGAGTGTTTTCTGAGTAAAAGTTCCAACCTTTATTCACTAAGACTTCCTAATATTTATAATCTACTTTAGGTAACTTCCAATTAATTATAATTAATTACAAAATTACTGCTTTGAATGTGTTTTCCTTGATAACCGTTTCCGCCTAAACATTTTCCATGATTTCCTCGCGTGATGGAGGCCTTTAACTTTTCCACTACCATAACTATTCAATTCACTTATTCGAATATCCTATTCGATTAGGCCTATTCGATTAATGGATCAATTCAAGTCCAATCCACGTCGAACACTTTCAATCTCACACTTATGTACGCATCTTTTCGATAAATTGTCTCTACCTTCCTCCGAACTAACTTACCTATATCGAAAATATTTTTCGATCAACACTTATAAATATAACACTACTGTATCAAATTTTCAATTGAATCAGTCAATTAGGTAAGTCCGAATTTAATAACTACACCATTACGTAATTGAAACAAGTTTATGCCATTTTTTTTTAAAAAGCAAAATAAAAGAAAGAAGGAAAGAAAAAAGAAGAAAATTCACTATTTGTAATGTTTCTTCCATATCAACGTCATTTGTATTTTTGGTATTTGTCTTTTGTTGGTCATACCCTACCACACTAGTACACTACTAAGTACTAACTAGTAACTAGAGGAAGATATATGGAAAAGGCAACTTTTGTCGTGAAAAAATATGTTAATCTAATAGAAAATAATAATAATAATAATAATAATAATAATAATAATAATAATAATAATAAAATTACATTCATCAAAACAAATTGAAAAGGGCAACTCTTCGGGTGACAAAATATGTTATGTTGGGCCTCCGAAAAGATTGGCTTGAAGCCCCAATTTTTTTGGCAACCCAAAGTTTTGGTAACACCTTATTTCACCTTCAAAGCCAGCTGTCACAATCACCAAGCCCCATGCTGAAGGATTCATTGTAGCTGGGTTGTTGTTGCTAACATCACTTAACAAAAAATTTGAAGATGCAGTAGCAGCAGTTGTAGCAGTTGATGAATCGCCATGACCATTTGGTGCAGAACTTGATGCAACTGAATCACCTAATCCTGAATTATCCCGAGAAACTGCCTCACCTTCTTCTTGAGAAGTGCCATCACTTTCTACTGTGGCCTCAACTTTATTAGATGAATCTCCAAGCCCTGATTCTACGTTTGAAATTGCTGAAGAGTCGTGATCCGGTGCGGCTGAGGCTACGGTACCATCAGTTCCATTATTTCCGTGGTTATTGTTTTTCTTTGGAAGAGGAGGCAACGCTTTCTTATTATCATCCCCGCCGCGTTTTGTATTCTTTTTTGCGTTGTTAATCACTGGCGCTTGTGATGGATCACTCTTAATTGTACAAGGCCATGGTATTGCTACTGTTACATCTTTACATTGGAACTGTTCATAAGATTGGGTCACGGTTATAGTCTTAGCTTTTGCAGCGTTTGCATTACGAGGCTCTTCATATTTCCAAACAAATACTTGAGAATCCTCACTTGCACTGATTATGTATCTTCCATTTGGACTAAATGAAGCTGCAATTTGGCTATTTCCATTTCGAAAACCTGCTTTTAACAATATTTATTAGTTGCACTTTCTATTGGTTAATAGGAAATTAAGAGAAATTACCGAATTAGTCTCTCAACCTTTTTTAGAAGACAGATCATATTTTTTAGAATAAATGTTTTTTCCGATCTTTGACTATTTGTACCAAATAAAAAAGATTTTTTACAATTCAAAAATTCATAATTAATTTCTAATTTTTCAAGTAATTAGTTTAAGTGCTCCTCTAAAGAGTAACTTACTATAGTGTTAGAGTCACTTAAACCAATAACAAGAGCTGTTATTAGAAATTTTTAAATTAGAAAAAATACTTTATTTTTCAAACAAATAGTT
>NC_029788.2:90017677-90018622 GCF_000816755.2 Arachis ipaensis | reverse complement strand
GTTTTCTATTTTGAATTATATAAATCAAAGATAAATTAACTATTAAAAAATATGGAGATTGATTTCAATTTTTTAGTATTTAAATCAGTCAATTTTAAATAGAAGAAAAAGACAATCCAAAATATCACCTCTGAACTTGTGAAGGACTTTCGAACAGTCTACTATTCTTATCCTAGAATCGCCTGAAGTAATAAGAATTTCTGATGGGTTTCTTGGGGCAAACTATAATGATAAGTTGCAAGTTAGTTTGCTTTCTTGAAGGGAAAAAAATATTATCCAAAAAAAAGAAAGAAACCATAATTGCTATTTAGTCACATGAAGCAAAGATTTACTTGGAAACCAGTAATCTTTTTAATCTGAGATTTCTTCTTCTGTGTGATGTTAATTGTCCCTGGGTCACTTAACTGGTGATCTGGTAATCATAACGAAACAAGAATTTATTAAGAAATGTGAGACCGTCAAGTAACATAACATGATAAGCCTCAAAATTTCAAAAAAAAAAATCCACATGAAATAGAAATATTAGTAATAATTGATAATTGACAAGAAGAAGAAAAATTAACACCTTGTACTTTGTAAGTGCGGCAATCCCCTTTAATCGTACCAATTATAGCACCCTACAACAATAAAAGATGACAATAATGATCAAAGTTACAACAATAAAAGATGTCAATAATGATCAAAGTTCAAAGAGAATGTAAATTATTTGCCAAGGTAAACGCATAATTGTGAAATCTTATCAAAATCATGACAACATAGTTGTTGAAAGAAAGCTAAAAATGACACCTTAATTGCTTCAATGACTTAATTAGATAACAAAATGCACTAAGATGGAATAAAAACTGTATTGAAAACAATACAAGGAATAAAAATATTATATTTATATAAAAAATCAATCACCATATATTTGTGTATAAATATGTAAATTGTTTTACTAATTTATTT
>NC_029788.2:89984101-90017661 GCF_000816755.2 Arachis ipaensis | reverse complement strand
TAGTGGGGTTAAGAAATAAGCGTACATGGCCATCTGGGGTGTAAGTAATTGCAGTAACCATTTCTTCGATGTCTGTCCAATCCACAACCTGACGTGCAGGGATGTTCCATACTCTAACCTTAGCATCAAGGCAGCCACTAATATAATAATTTTCGTCTATAGGATGGAACTGTACGCAAGTTACTGCCACGCACAATTCGATAAGAATTAATGCAAAAAATATTGACATTATTAAATTGATTAACAAAAGTTAAGAAGTATTCTTACCATAGTCGTTGTGTGCAAAAAACTTCAAGCATGCTTTAGTTTCTAGGTCCCATAATCTCACTGTTTTATCCATCGAAGAGGATAGAAGTAACTGTGGGCAGAGTTTAACAATAAAAAGAGTGATTGACTTTTCTATTTCATTAGATTATATTAAAACTGTCTATAGATTTGTATTACTATTTCAATGTAATATTTCAGTTGATAGAAACTATTAAAGAGTTGGAGAGCTCTATGCCAATGAGGAAAGAAATGTGCAAAAAGTAGCCTGTTATATGAAATATTTAGTTGAGAAGATATGATATTATTCCAGAATAGAACAACAGAGGTGGCATACTGTATAGAATTTATTCAATAATTTCAGGAAGTGGAGCGGTGACTAATTCCCATTGTTGTTGATAGATATGTGGAAAAGAACATCGGAATAGCATAGAATTTGTTATTTTCTGTTTGTCTTGTTTGTTTGGTATGTTTACTCTATTTTGGTGTGTTAAGCTATTTCTTTAAAAAAACGAGGTTAGAAAACTCACTTGAGATTTGGACCAGGACAAATCCAAGACTTCATCCAAATGACCGTTAAAAGAGCAATATGGCTTCTCCGAAAGGTTAAAAACAAACTCAGGGACCTGTACCCAATCTGGAATTGAGCTCCCTTTCCCTCTTTTCTTCTTGTCTGGTGGAGCCTCTGTTTGCCCTGGTATAGATGGCGTAAGACCGCATTCTTGTACTTCCCACACATGAATTACTTTATCTTCTCCGCCACTTGCCAAAAACCTTCCATCCAAACTAAACTTTATGATCGAAATCCCTCCTTCATGTGCTTGAAACTCTTGACACAAATGCAATGCCGAAAGCTCCTTCTCTGACTTTCCGATTTGTCGCACTTTCACCCAATCATTCTTCCCTTGTTGTGTTGCTTTCGATTCTGCCGACACTGGTTGTGATAGAATTCCTCCAGCTTCTTTAAGTTCCTTCTCGCCGCCAAAACTTTTACTTGCAGCACCTTTCACATTCTTTATGAATGAAGCTCCCTTTTTCTTACTTAATTTTAAACTTTTTGAAATCGAACTCGATGATAATATCTTTCCTATACCTTCCTTCTTCCCCACCTTGGCTCGCTTCATCATTTCCTTGACAATTTTCGAATGCCCCACACTTTTCTCAAACTCATCCATCGTTAACTGCTTCCCCGTCTGCAAATCACTTAGTTTATTCCACATTCCGTCTTCGCTATATTCCTTCACAATAAATTCCTTCCCGGTATCCAAATTCTTTATCAGAAAGAAAGCTCCCACTCCTGCCCCCGCCGTCGTCGAAGACTTCCGGTTATGATTGGCCACCCTTGCCTTCACTTCCGCAGGATCCTTCAGGACCATTGCGGCAGGGACCATCTTAGCACGAGGCATTACTATCTCCGACGAGGTTCTTGTTAATCGCTGCTTCGAAACCTTACCAATGAACTCCTCTTTCCTTGCTTTCGCCATGGAAATCATCTCAATATCCCCTTCGGAACGTGATCGCACCAAGCAGAACAAAACAGGGGCATGCTTCGTTTCTTGCTCTTCTGAAATGGAAGGAAGGGAAGGAGAGGAACCGACAGCCACTTCTTCTAAGAAACGTGGGGCCCTTGTTGTAGAACGAGGCGGAACAGGAATAGGGATAGGAGCCTTCTTATTCATTTTATCGAGCTTCTTGGTGACAGCACGATCAAGAGCGAAACTGGTGACCTTTAATGAGACTTTGTTTTCATCCAATCCCATGCTTCCAAGTAATCTTCTTCGTCTTTCTGTGATGGATCCTGGTGCAGCCATCCAAATATCGTAATTGGGGGTAGGTTGAATGGAGGCTGTTCTTGTAAACATTCGTGAGAATGTTCGATATTGTGTGGTAGACATGGTTGCGGAGAACGATGTACGGGGGTCTTCGAATTCCTCATCGTCATCGGAGGAAGAAGCCAAGTCACGGTGACAAATCGTGTTGAGGCGGTTAGTGATCTCGAAGAAGTGCTCGTCCTCGTTGTCGTCTTTGAGGCCGGCCCAATTCATCGTCAGCGTTTTCTTGCGTTCCATGGTGGCCGTCGGCGGCTCTAGGAAGTAGCGGTGGATAATTAGAGTGCCAAACCAGTGAATGGAAGTGATTATCGTTTATAATATACTTAATTTTACATTATTTTTTAAAATTCTTTAAAGATGTTTTTCTGCTTCGAGGTTTTGAGGTAAAAAAGTGGAAGAGAGGAAATTTAGGGAAGCAGAAAAGGTTGGTTGGGAGTCATCGTTATGAATTTTGGAGGCAAAGAAACGGTCAACATATTTCTAATTATATCTTTTACTTATAAGCATAGTGCATCGTCTAACCGATTTTTTTTAAATAAATAAAATAAATATTTTATGAAAAAATATGAGCAGACAATATATCTATCGTACAATACATACAATGGGGCTTAATTGAAATTAATGTTAAATTATGGGTAACTAATTAAGTTTAATTTCTTTCTAATTTGAATTTTGAAACAAATTAAATTATGGGTAACTAATTAATTTTGATTTCTTTCTAATTTAAATTTTGAAACAAATTAGGATTACCGTCCATTAAGACGGCGTGAATTCAACTCTCTCCACTAATTCGAGGATCTCGCCGCCCTGCAAGATCACTGACTGCCGTCTGCCTCTCTTCCCACCGCCGTGTTGTTCGAACTGTGCACAGGTGGTTTGTGTGGTCTTTGTGCTAGCGCAGCAACCCAGACCTATAGCAAGGAGTATTTGCTGCCGGAAGACTGTCTTCCCAATGGCTACATCTCAAGACGAACGCGTTTCAAGCGAGGGTCATTCTTCATGCACATCACCGGACAAAGATTTATTAATGGAGTGAGATCTCGTTGAACCCCTAGGCTGTGATATGTCTACCATTGCAATGGTTTCATCAGACCAACTTCAAAACATATCCGGCGATGTCCTCGTCGGCGTTGAGAAGTCGAACCAGGTGAGCTATTTTCATAAACAAATTCTGCCATGGATGTTTAGTTTTTGAAAAATTCAGATTTTATGTCACACTGTAGATGAGGTGTTTTTTTATATTGAATGGTATGATTATATCCATGCAGAATTTGAAGAAATTAATTAATCATTTCATGCGTATATGATTGTTTTTAAAGGTATAGTATATTTATGTGCAGCAAGCATATTTTATAATTATTTTTTTTGTATATGAATGTAATGATGCCTGCATATTATATGGCATGTTTTATATGCTAACCTTCCTTTTATATTTGTATCTGTCACCCAGATGGCCATATATTTTATATGGATGTTGGAATAGCCTAAATTAGCTAGTTGGTATGCATTGGAATGGCCATATATTGGTATGCGTATATTGTTGCTACATGATGGTCATTTGATGAATTAAAAAAACAAATATAAGGTGATGCAGGGGTTGTGAAACAAAACTAAATTAAAGTGTATGGTACTTGGATTTCCTGCATGTTAATCATGACATGGTTATTTTAGTGCTTTTTAATGGCATGGTATCTTTGTAATCAACTTTGTATGTTTATTTGGTATAGTACTATGTAAGAACATAACTGTTTGACTTTTTCTTTTTTTTTGGCAGGTGGTTCGTCTGCACGCATCTCAAGATATAAACCATGGTGTTGTTACTAGCCTGAATGTTCCCGAACAAGTCGGTGATTTCATGTCTTTGTTAAGCTCCTTCAACAAAAAGTAGGATTAGTTGGACAAGGTTGTAATAGTGTATATTTTTTCATCTCTGTGTTTAAAGGATTCATATTAGTTTCAAAGTTCTGAGGCAGCTGTTGCAAAAGTCCACATGTTATTAATTGCAAGAACCCTTTTTCCATTTGTTAGAACGAACCATTTTACTATTTTTATTTCGTGTAGACTTAATGCATAAAGAGTATATTTGATGGTTATTCTATAATTTATGAGATAGTTTAGCAAAGTTGTACCTGATTTCTACATGCTTTAATGTAGAGTTTTCCGGTACGTAGCTGTTCGTTATAGACATTGTTTTTACGTATTTTTAATGAACTAAAGTGGATGTTCATTTCCATAAGTGACCGGATGTTCATTTTTACTCTAAGCATGGATGGTTAGCCGTTAGTATTCGAGTGTGTAGCACTTGGTTGTAATGTTTTGATTTTGACCAAGTTAAACTGGATGTTCATTATAGTATGGTATCGGATGTTCAATTTAGCTATATTGGTGGATGTTTATTGGTCACCTATTTCAACATGCACAAATATGGCAACTTTACCAAACAACTTTGATAAATCCAGGATTCTAACATATGAAAAAACATAGATAATATTAAGGTAACATAACCAATAAATCATTGTACTGTAGAAAAACAAAATATGTCCTGGAATTAAGTCTTTCTAATGTGACATAAATAAATCCCTAAGCATGTCAGCAGTAAGTAAACTCATTATAATCTGGTAGTTAATGTAGCAAGTGGGTAAATAAGTTGTTAATGTAGCAAGGTGAGCAACGCGTCTCGACTAGTTTCTGTTGAACAAAAGAAATACGGATCAGCAGATCGTCGTAAAAAATATCCAGATATGTTCATGTATTCATGTAATCAATGGGATACCTTTTTACTCATCTGAGTTTGTCTTCGGCCAGTTTAGAGTTTGGTTTGTCTTTGCTTAGTCTGGTGTAGTTGCTGTTTTCAACTAGCTGTATTATTGCAAGTACTAATTATTTAAAGGAAAAGAAATAAGATAAAATCCCCTCATTTCTAACACTCGACTCTCATTCTACCCTCAATTCCAACAACAATCTAAGATGCTCTCAAAATCAATTCCAGGGACAGTTAACAATAAAATCTTTAAAAAAGACAAGCAGAAACAAATCTTGAAAATGATGTACGTGGAGGCCTTATACATGTGTTCCGTACACTGTTCTATTAAACAGGACCAATGAAGATGAAAAAATAAATAAATAAAAAAAAGAACTCCAGCAGACAAAATGATTATAGGAATAAAAATAGGTAATATGAAGGAGCAATTATACACTGAACATATACACCACAGAATTCTCAACAGTCAGTCACAGGATCAAACAATGATTCTCAAAAAGTGGTAGTACTGGTATATAGTGGTGGTGATGAATCATGAGCAATAAAAATCAAAGAGCTGATATATCATTCCCTAATTCCAGCATATATAACAACAACAATCCTCGTCACAAAGCACTCACAATTCACAAAACCTTAAAAAAGAAAAGAAAATTATAAAAAACACTAATGAATGATTATCTATTGCTGGATTCCCTATATACAAGACTAGTATATGGCACACTATTTTATTTTTTTAGAAACTAGAGAGAAAATCATAGAGATCAGAGACATAAAGAACAAAGAGGACGAAATAATCAAAGTGGGTTACATCTAATAAATTAGGATCCAATTTTTGAAAGCCTGGATCTGAAGCTAAAACATAACAGCTCCAAAATACTGCTCTTTGTAACAATAATAATCAATCCATCTGAAAAAAAAGAATACTCACTAATCGGTAAGGAAAAATAAAATTAAAAAAAATCCCAATTAAATCAATTAAAACAAAACTAACTAATCTATGAACACCACTACCATCTAATCATGCTCAGTTCGGCGGTGAGATCTCCCTGGCGGCAGTTTTGATCGGCGGCTTCTCGCCCAGCGACTGGGTTGCAGCGAAAGCCGGATGTTCAGCGACGGTGCCGTGCTTGAGGGCAACGAATAGGTCGCTTGCGTTCACCTGTGACCTTCCTTGGTTGCAGGTTGCGGAGCTCAGGGTTCTAGCGTCGTAACGGGTTTCTACAACGAATTGGGAGGATTTGAGTGGGGGAAGAAGAAACGGAAAAAAAAAGGATTGGAGATTTGGGAAAAAAAAGTGGAAATAGCAAAAATCTGGTGGTGTGTTAAAGTAAACAGCCATAATAGGATTAGGGTTAATTTTCTGCTTTAATTTTAATTGGGCCTAATAAAGAGTCCATTGTAGATATTGTATACATATTTCATTGTCTCCCTAGCGGGATCCATATTTTATTTACCATATACGTAATTTGGAGTATTTTCTCCCATTTGCATTGTTATATATTTGGTATATAATATAAATGAAATAAGAATACTTATATAATCTTGTTTACACTGAAAACGAGATAAGACACGTCACAAAATTCATTTATTGCGTTTGCACACGTATTATGACATGTAGTTTATTTCGTTTATACCATGTAGTTTATCTTGTTTAGGGTGTAAACGAGACATAAGAATTCTTATTTCATTTACACTATAAACGAGATAAGGCTTAAACACGCTTATATAAGGAACTCGTTTACAAGCCTCAAGTGTTACTCTCATTGCTGATGCCAGGGCATCTTGACTAGTTTCATAAGCCATTTTTAGTTTGTTTTAGAATAGTTTCATGCATTTCTTAGGCAATAAGTAAGTATTTTGATGAGAAATTCATGCTTGTCTCGATTCAATCAAATATTGTTAATTTTGTGCATTTTCATGAGATTTATGCAAAGAATTGTTTGATGCTATGAATGATGCATTATCTTGTGATTAAGGCGATACTTTGATGTATTTTGTTTGGTTGATGATAGGTAGAAAGGAATCTAAGAAAAGGGAAGGAAAAGAAGCAACAAGAAGGCCATGAAAGGAAGCAAAGGGAAGCAACGTTGGAGCCAAAGTTGGTGCTCCAACGTTGCTGGAAACGTTGCTCCTCACAGCCTGAAGGGGTCTGCTTCAAACAAGAATAACTTGAGCTACTGAGCTCCAAATGAGGTGATTCCAAAGGCATTGAAAAGTAAGAATTAAGAGGTTTCCAAGCATATATGCCACTACATGGTGTACACAAAAATTGAGGGAGAAAACTGCCATGAAAGGTGCATAGATGAACATGGTACCAACCTATAGTAGGGCCAGCTGACCTCTGCACTTTCAATGGAGTATAACTCGAGCTGTGGAGCTCCAAATGATGCGCTTTCAATGGAATTGGAAAGTAGACATTTAGGGCTTTCCAAAAATATATAATAGTATGGGATGGACAATACGTTTGAGCTTCCGAATCTGGCATTTTTACCAACATTGGTGTAAACGTTGGTGTGCCAACGTTGCCTCCATCGTTGCACACCGATGTCAGCGACCCTATCCCCTTCAAAGGAACATAACTTGAGTTGCCGATGTCCAATTGAGGTGATTCCAGTTGGGTTTGAAATCTAACATTTAGAGCTTTCCAACCATATATAATAGTTTATAGTGGGTATGAAATTGGCAACGTTGACAAGAGGACAAAGTAACGTCCGAAGGTTTGATGTGAAACATTCAGTTTTAGAATTTGAGAATTTAGCATCCATGCGCACGCGTAGGTGACGCGCACACGTGGATGTGCCAACGTTAGAGGGAGCATTTGTAGTCCAATGCTAAGGCCAACGTCCGCGATAAGCTTTCAAAAATTGGAGTTGGAAACTTTGCATCGACGCGTACGCGTCAATGACGCGTACGCGTGGACATACTTTTTCAGCCCAACCACGCGCACGCGTGTGGCACGCGCACGCGTGTGGCACGCGCACGCGTGGTATAACAAATTTGACCATTCACGCGTACGCGTGAACCACGCGTACGCATGAACCACGCGTACGCGTGGCTACGAGAACGTTGGCACTCCAACGTTGAGTCAAACGTCGATAACAGCAACCAGAACCCATTTTTCAAAGGAACGTTTGGCTCAACGTTTGCCCAAAAATGTTGACTCCAACGTGGATACTAGAATTCTATAATTGAGCAATCTCTCTTCTCTACATCACTGAGAATCACTCCTAACTGCTTCAGCCAAGGCCCACATCCAAATACTTGATCCAATTGAAGATGAGAAGATGTTTATAAATAGAAGAATTGTTGAAGATTGAAAGAGCTCTCTGGGAGGCCCTGAGGAGGGCTCGGGGAGTTCAATTCCCTTATTTGATTTTTCTGCATTTTTTTGTTGCTGTTTTCTGCACTCTTCTTTCTCTGTAATTTGAATTGAGCTATGATGTACTAAACCCCTTTTCATTGGGTTAGGGAGCTCTGTGTAATTCAATGGATCAATATTAGTTTTCATTTTTCTTCTTCTTTCTTTTCTCTTGATTTTGCTAAAAAGTTTTTGTTCTTCATCCTATTGGATAGTTATCTTAGGAAAGAAGCTATTCATAATTGGATCTCCTTTGAACCTTGGAAGAGGAATGAGAAGATCATGCTAGAATTGCTTTCTCACATTGGATTAGATTGGAATTTGGATGGATATAGTGACATGTAATTGATAATGAGAGATTGAGTGTCGGTATAGAATTTTTCTCATAAAAATAAGAACTTCGTTGTAATCATAGCTCCAAACCAACAAACAATTCTCACATAAAAAATTTTGGTTGTCACAAGTACAAACTCCAATAAAAGTTAACCGAAGTATTTAAACCTCGGGTCGTCTCACAAGAAATTGTAATGAAGTGTTTAATTATTGGCTATGAAGATGCAAGGGGGTTTGATTTGGAAATTGGCAAGAGAAGTAAGTAACAAGAAAGTAAATGACAAGAACTAATAAAGAAATAGAAAAGAACTCTTGGCTAGACATAGGTAATTGAGATCACCATCCTTGTCTACGAACCAAATATTGATAATTATGAGGAACCAAGCTCATTACGTTTACTTCTATACTTGAAGTATATCAAATAGCTTGATCAACATCAATTCATAAGCCCTAACCTAGCTACCAATTAGCTTAGTAGTAGGTTAGTATCAATGGTTATCAATTTGACCACCAAGAGTTCTCAAATCACCAATTCAATCAGACCCAATGACTCAAGGTCACTCAATTCCCTTAGCCTAGGCCAAGAGTCAAGAAAACTACTCAAAAACTAGAGAAAACATTTTATCAAACACCTAGTATACAAGAAAAGTAAACATCATAAAATGCAAGAATTAAAGGAAACCCATAACCAACATAAGCAAGAAATTAACAATAACAATCAAGATCAACATAAAAGAAACATGGAAACATAAAATTGCATTAAAAGGAAATCAAGATCTAACAATGGTTCATCAACACAAAAGAGAGCAAAATAAGAAATTAGCAAGAGAAACTAAGAAGATTAAGACAATATGACACTAAAATATAATGAGAATTAAAATCAAAATAAGAATTGAAAGAGAAATTTGAGAGTGATTAACCTAACTTTACCCTAATTTCTATCATAAATCTAAAGAGAGGAGAGAGCCTCTCTCTCTCTCTAGAATTCTACCTTAAAACATCATGAAAACTAAACTATGACTACTTGGTTCATTATCCTTGGGTTCAATAGCATCAGAAATGAGTTGGATTGGGCCTAAAATGCTTCAAAAATCACTGGCCACGAGTTGCCTTTAGTGAGTCACGTGCAACTTCCCATTTGTATGCGTGCATCACTTGTACGCGTCTTTAAACGTTAGGCAACTATAACAAATTTTATATCATTTTGAAGCCCCGGATGTTAGCTTTCCAACACAACTAAAATTGTTTCATTTGGACCTTTGTAACTCAAGTTATGATCGATTGAGTAGGAAGAGGTCAGGCTTGACAGCTTTGCGATTCCTTCATTTCTTCATGAGTTCTCCCACTTTGCATGCTTTTTCTTCATTTCTTCAATCTAATCTTTGCCTTCTAAACCTGAAATCACTTAACAAACATATCAAAGCATCAAATGGAATTAAAGTGAGTTAAATTTAGCTATTTTAAGGCCTAAAATGTATGTTTTCACACTTAAGCACAAATTTAGGGAGAATTACAAAACCATGCTATTTCATTGAATAAATATGAGAAAGGTTGATAAAATCTCCCAAATAAAGCACAAGATAAACCACAAAATTGGGGTTTATCAAACCTCCCCACACTTAAACCAAGCATGTCCTCATGCTAAGAATAAAGAAGGACAAGAAAAAGGGTATGAACATTTATTTAATGCAAATAAACTATATGCACCTATCTATATGAATGCACTAAATGATTCTACCTACTTGGTCAAAAGCAAATCAACCTCCAAGAGCATGTATGAACAAGTAGGGCTAAGATCATATGGTGATTCATGAATCCTACCAATTCAAATATCAAAATGAAGTTCAAATAGACTTACAAGAAGAAAGCTCATGAAAGCCGGGAACAAGGAATTGAGCATCGAACCCTCACCGGAAGTGTATCCGCTCTAGTCGCTCTAGTGTATAGGGTCGATCACTCAATTCTCTTCTAATCATGCTTTCCATGATTTGTTTTTTCATCTAACAATCAACAATTATTCAATGCATGCATACATTCATCATGAGGACTTATTCATAGGTTGTAATGGGGCTAGAGTAAAGGTAGTGAAGTATATGGTCAAGTGAGCTTGAAATTCGAATCTTTGATTAACCTAAGATCTCACCAAACACATATAATAACCTATATAATTCTAATACAATACCTAGCTACCCATGATTCCCACTTTTTCACATACTCATGCATTCTTTTTAATTCACATCCCATATGCATTGTTATTATTACTTTACTTTGGAGCATTTTTGTCCCCTTTTTATTGCATTTTTTAATATTTTGTTTCTTTTATTTTTTTCTATTTTTTTCTACATTTTTTTTACAACAAAGTGCATACAAACGTATCAATGCATATGGATTTACATATTTAATGCATAAGCATGTACCTAATCCCATGATTTTCAACAAAAATACAAAATACACTTTTACCTCAACCAATGTCCCAAGTGTCCCATACCCAAATGATACACACCCTCACTAGCCTAAGCTAGTCAAAGATCCAAATTAAGGACATTTATTGTCTTTCACTTAGGGGTAGTGATGTGCTAACATTAAGAACAAAGGGATTAACTAGGCCCAAAATTGGCTAATAATGGTTGATGAAAGGTAGGCTATTTGGATAAGTGAGCTAAATGAAATGATGGCCTCAATCATATAAATGCATGTATACATGGAATAATGGACATAAAGAATCAAACAAATCAAAGATTACAATCATAGAAAGAGAATAATGCACACAAGAATGAAAAATAAGTGGTTATATGATGTAACCACACAATTAGGCTCAAAACTCACATGCTTGTGTTCTTAGCTCAAAAACCATGTTCCAAAATAAATTCTTCAAGAAATTTCAACAGAAAATTTTTTCAAATTGGTAGAGTGCCCTAAAAACAGTTTCTTGAAAAAGAAATCATCACCCTAACCAAGTAGTCCTAACATAAAAGGAAGTGGTAAAATATGTACAAATTCTAACTAACATGCAACCTATCACGCAATGCAACAACTAACTAACAAAGGAAATCGAGAATTGGTGTTGAAAGAGGAAATTGTTACCCATGGAGATCGGTCGAGCGATCTCCCCACACTTAGAAATTTGCACCGTTCTCGGTGCATGCAAAGAAGAGCAAGGTGGGTGGGTTGCTACAATTGATGAGCTTCCCCAAAAGGTTGTGCGGAAGGACTTGTGTGTTGCCCTATTTAGAAGCTTTTCCTTTCCCTTTTGGTGGCCATCCTAAAAGGAAAGAAAAAGAAAGAAAATAAAGCCTACCACAAAGATATCAAAGTAAATAGAACATAGGCGGGGGCTAATACCAAATGAGAGCATGGTTCTCTACTACAGGGTAGCTACAACATGTGAGTGAGAAACAATATAAGCTAAGGCATATCAACTAATACTTGATGCAACAGTAAAGTCAAAGCATGAGTGAATGACATGAAGAGCATGTCGAGCATCAAGTTCAAACAAGAAAGAGTGGGTCATGAAAGACATGTAAGCTCATATGAATGCACAAAGGATACAAGGATCATCAAAGGTTAAGCATTGAATTAGAAATTTTATTACCCATCAATATCAAATAATTCTAGAAGCACCAAGATTAACCAAGAAATTCTCAACAATTAAGTAAGAGCATTCAACACCAGTATGAAAATAAGAAAATTTAGAAAAGAAAATAAGAACAAGCTATAAAAAAACAAAATTAAAAAGTAATGAATAAAAGTATGCAAATGCAATAAACAAAAGAGAATGAAAGATGAGAAAAATAAAATTGATAAAAATAGAATTTTGAAAGGAGAGAAAGAAAATAAGAAAGTAAGATGACAAAAGAAGAAAGGTATAAAGAAAAAAAGGAAGGAGAGAAGAAAGAAGAAAGAAAGAAGAAGAAAGGGGAAGAAATAGGGCGCGGAAGCGACTTGTAAGCGTCGCCCACGTGTACGCGTGGATGGCAGGATGGACAAGCGACGCATAAGCATCGCCCACGCGTACGGGTGGAACGTAGAAAGTCTAGGTGACGTGTAAGCGTCACCCACGCGTACGCGTGGGTCTAGATTGAGCTAAACGCACAGTGCCCGCGCGATGTTCGTGCAACTCTCAGGTTTTTGTACCGGGAGTCCCAATATGGCATACGACGCGTATGCGTCGGCCACGCTTACGCGTGGCTCGCCATTTTTTTAGACATATGAAAACAGAAACAGGGCACTCTCCTAATCTACAAGAATTCTAAAACAATCAAAATTAAAATTTAACAACAAATCTTTTTGGTTTTTGAAAAATTTTCAAATATAAGACACACAAAACTTACACTTCAAGTAAAATACAATCTAACAACAACTATTCTAAACAAAACATAAATCTAACAAGAAATCTATCAATCAAAGCAAAATGTATAAGAGTATAGAAAATAAGAAAAACTACCTACAATGGTAACTCAATTCATTCATTGATTATATATACAAGAGAATGGAAAGAGTTTACCATGGTGGGGTGTCTCCCAGCTACCACTTTTAGTTTAAGTCCTTAAGTTGGACATTCGGGAAGCTCCTTATCATGGCGGCTTATACTTGAACTCATCTTGAAACTTTCACCAATGCTTGGACTTCAAGTAAGCTCCAAAATTCAAAATCAATGGCACCAAGCTTTGATGAAGTTCCACACAAGCTAAGGGCTTCTAAAATTGGTCTTCATATATTCCCAGATCCCAAATCTTGTTTCTACACCCATCTTCAAGTTTATCATCACAATTCCAATTGGGTGAGAAGTGATCCAAATTCTCAAGTAAACACCAAAGCATCTTCCTAGACCCCTTTAGTTGAGAACCATACCAACCATTGCACTTAGACTTTGAGTTTCCAACCATAAGGGACCTTGATTGGCATTTCCACCCACTACTAAATTCTCTTTTGCTCTTAACCCCACAAAGAGCTCTAAGTTGCCCATCCATCTCAATCAAACCATATTCAAGTGGGAAAGTAAAGATTAGAGATAAGAATTTTACCAACTTAAATGTTATGTTGGATGGTGACTTAGGAAGGGACGTCTCCAATGGTCTTGTAAGTTCCATTCCCTTGTACTCTTCTTGGATTACCTCCACCTCTTGGCGAGTGATAAACCCATATTTTATGATGTATTTTGTGCTCAATTTACATGATTTATTCAATCCTTCACCCACTTATTCATGTAAATTGCATGGTTTTACTTTTCCTTCCTTATTATGTGATATATGTGAAAAACATGTTTCCTATGCTTAAAAATTATCAATTTAAACTACCCTTTATTACCATTCGATGCCGTGATTTGTGTGTTAAGTATTTTTAGATCTCCTAAGGCAGGAATGACTTAAAGGATGGAAAGGAAACTGATGAGCGGATAATTTATACGCTTTTTGGCATTGTTTTTAGTATGTTTTTAGTAGGATCTAGTTACTTTTAGGGATGTTTTCATTAGTTTTTATGTTAAATTCACATTTCTGGACTTTACTATGATTTTTTGTGTTTTTATGTGATTTCAGGTATTTTCTGGCTGAAATTGAGGGACTTGAGCAGAAATCAGATTCAGAGGTTGAAGAAGGACTGCTGATGCTGTTGGATTCTGACCTCCCTGCACTCAAAATGGATTTTCTGGAGCTACAGAACTTAAAATGGCGCGCTTCCAATTGCGTTCGAAAGTAGACATCCAGGGCTTTCCAGCAATATATAATAGTCCATACTTTGCCCAAGTTTAGACGACGAAAACTGGTGTTCAACGCCAGCTCTCTGCCCAATTCTGGAGTTCAGCGCCAGAAAGGGATCAAAAACCAGAGTTGAACGCCAGAAATGGATCAAAACCTGGCGTTCAACTCAACAAATGGCCTCTGCATGTGGAAAGTTAAAGCTCAGCCCAAGCACACACCAAGTGGGCCCCAGAAGTGGATTTATGCATCAATTACTTACTTCTGTAAACCCTAGTGACTAGTTTATTATAAATAGGACTTTTTACTATTGTATTAGACATCTTTGGATGCCTGGTTCTTAGATCAGAGGGGCTGGCCATCTCGGCCATGCCTAGACCTATCACTTATGTATTTTCAATTGTAGAGTTTCTACACTCCATAGATTAAGGTGTGGAGCTCTGCTGTTCCTCAAAGATTAATGCAAAGTACTACTGTTTTCTATTCAATTCATCTTATTTCGCTTCTAAGATATTCATTCGCACTTCAACCTGAATATGATGAACGTGACAATCATCATCACTCTCTATGAACGTGTGCCTGACAACCACTTCCGTTCTACATTAGAATTGAATGAGTATCTCTTAGATCTCTTAATCGGAATCTTCGTGGTGTAAGCTAGAATGATGGCGGCATTCAAGAGAATCCGGAAGGTCTAAACCTTGTCTGTGGTATTCCGAGTAGGATTCAATGACTGAATGACTGTGACGAGCTCCAAACGAGCGATTGCTGGGCGTAGTGACAGACACAAAAGGATAGTAAATCCTATTCCAGCATGATCGAGAACCGACAGATGAATAGCCATGCCGTGACAGGGTGCGTTGACCATTTTCACTGAGAGGATAAGATGAAACCATTGACAAAGGTGATGCCTCCAGACGATTAGGCAATTCACAACCTGAGTAGCAATTTCGCATACCATGTTTTTGGCGCCGTTGCCAGGGATTGTTCGAGTTTGGACAACTGACGGTTCATCTTGTTGCTCAAATTAGGTAACTTTCTTTTCGTTTTCTTTTCAAAAAGTTTTCAAAAATTTTTTCTAAAAATCTTTCAAAAATTTTCTCCTTTGTTTTCGAAAAAAAAAATGTTTTCAAAAATCTATTTTTCTTCAGAATTTTTAAGAATGAATTCTAGTGTTTCATGAAGCATGTTGAAGCCTGGCTGGCTGTAAAGCCATGTCTAAATTCTTTTGGACTGAAGTTTTGGCTTAAAATTGAATGAATTACACTCATATTTTGACTAAAGCTTGGCTGGCTATTAAGCCATGCCTGACCATTTGATTGGAGCTTTAGACTAACATGGCAAGATTTCTGGAATTCATATTAAAAATTTTGGAATCCTTATTTTTCTTTTTCAAATGATTTTCGAAAAAATTAAAAGAAAATACAAAAAAATCATAAAATCATAAAAATCAAAAATATTTTTATGTTTCT
Organism: Arachis ipaensis; assembly: GCF_000816755.2. Taxonomy (NCBI): domain Eukaryota; kingdom Viridiplantae; phylum Streptophyta; class Magnoliopsida; order Fabales; family Fabaceae; genus Arachis; species Arachis ipaensis. Next base: position 90,001,945 of record NC_029788.2, on the reverse strand, counting down.
TGTTTGAGTCTTGAGTCATGTTATAAGTTTGGTGTCAATTGCATGTGCATCTTGCATTTTTTTCGAAAATTCATGCATTCATAGTGTTCTTCATGATCTTTAAGTTGTTCTTGGTAAGTCTTCTTGTTTGATCTTTGCATTTGCATGTTTTGTGTCTTTTCTTGTTTTTCATATGCATTCCTGAATTCTTTATGTCTAATCATTAAAGAATTCTAAGTTTGGTGTCTTGCATGTTTTCTTTGCATTAAAAATTTTTCAAAAATGTGTTCTTGATGTTCATCATGATCTTCATAGTGTTCTTGGTGTTCATCTTGACATTCAAAGCATTCTTGCATGCATCACATGTTTTGATCTAAAATTCTCATGCATTGCATCATTTTCATGTTTCTCTCTCTCATAAAAAAAATTCAAAAATCAAAAAATATCTTTCCCTTTTTCTCTCATCAAATTCGAAAATTTGGATTGACTTTTTCAAAATTTTTTAAAATCAAGTTGTTTCTTATGAGTCAAATCAAATTTTCAATTTGAAAATCTTTTCTTTTTCAAAATCTTTTTCATTTTTCTTAGTTATTTTTTAAAATTATAAAAATATTTTTCAAAAATCTTTTTCTTATTTTTATATCAAATTTTTGAAAATAACATCACCAATTAATGTTTTGATTCAAAAATTTCAAGTTTGTTACTTACTTGTTAAGAAAGTTTCAAACTTTAAGTTCTAGAATCATATCTTGTGATTTCTTGTGAATCAAGTCATTAATTGTGATTTTAAAAATCAAATCTTTTTCAAAAACTAATTTCAATCATATCTTTTCAAAAATATCTTCTTATCTTATCTTTTTCAAAAATATGATTTCAAAATATCTTTTCTAACTTCCTAACTCCTTATCTTTTCAAAATTGATTTTCAAAATTTGTTTCAACTAACAAACTAACTTTTTGTTTGTTTCTTATCTTTTTCAAAACTACCTAACTAACTCTCTATCTCTCTAATTTTCAAAAAAATATCTCCCCCTTTTTCAAAAATTCTTTTTTTATTAACTAATTAATTTTAATTTTAATTTTCGAAAAATTTCTAACACTTTTCAAAAACTATTTTCGAAAATCACTAACTCTTTTTCGAAAATTCTCTTTCTCTCTCATCTCTTTCTTTTCTTCTACTCACACAGGGACCTCTATACTGTGGTAAAAAGGATCCCTATTATTATTATTATTATTATTTTTCTGTTTCCTCTTTTTCATATGAGCAGAAGCAAAGACAAGAATATTCTTGTTGAAGCAGATCCAGAACCTGAAAGGACTCTGAATTACAACAAACCAGTAAGAACCTATTTGGAATTTTCAAACAAGAAGAGGAGATGGCAGCCGAAAATAATAATAATGCAAGGAGGATGCTTGGTGACTTTACTGCACCTAATTCCAATATACATGGAAGAAGCATCTCCATCCCTACCATTGGAGCAAACAATTTTGAGCTGAAACCTCAGCTAGTTTCTCTGATGCAACAGAACTGCAAGTTTCATGGACTTCCATCTGAAGATCCTTTTCAGTTCTTAACTGAATTCTTGCAGATATGTGATACTGTTAAGACTATTGGAGTAGATCCTGAAGTCTACAGGCTCATGCTTTTTCCTTTTGCTGTAAGAGACAGAGCTAGAGTATGGTTGGACTCTCAACCTAAGGATAGCCTGAACTCTTGGGATAAGCTGGTCAAGGCTTTCCTAGCCAAGTTCTTTCCTCCTCAAAAGCTGAGCAAGCTTAGAGTGGATGTTCAAACCTTCAGACAGAAAGAAGGTGAATCCCTCTATGAAGCTTGGGAGAGATACAAAGGACTGACCAAAAAGTGTCCTTCTGACATGCTTTCAGAATGGACCATCCTGGAAATATTCTATGATGGTCTGTCTAAGTTATCTAAGATGTTATTGGATACCTCTGCAGGTGGATCCATTCACCTAAAGAAAACACCTGCAGAAGCTCAATAACTCATTGACATGGTTGCAAATAACCAGTTCATTACACTTCTGAAAGGAATCCTGTGAATAATGGGACGCCTATGAAAAAGGGAGTTCTTGAGATTGATACTCTGAATGCCATATTGGCTCAGAACAAAATATTGACTCAGATCAACTGACATTGCCTCAGAAGTGACAGGATCCTGGAAAGTTCATAATACCTTATACTATAGGCACCATGATCTTTAAGGCTCTGTGTGACCTTGGTTCAGGGATAAACCTCATGCCCCTCTCTGTAATAGAGAAACTGGGAATCTATGGGGTGCAAGCTGCTAAAATCTCATTAGAGATAGCAGATAATTCCAGAAAACAGGCTTATGGACAAGTAGAGGACGTGTTAGTAAAGGTTGAAGGCCTTTACATCCCTGCTGATTTCATAGTCCTGGATACTAGAAAGGAAGAGGATGAATCCATCATCCTAGGAAGACCTTTCCTAGCCACAGCAAGAGCTGTGATTGATGTGGACAGAGGAGAATTGATCCTTCAATTAAATAAGGACAACCTTGTGTTTACAACTAAAGGATCTCCCTCTGCATCCTTGGAGAGGAAGCAGAAAAAGCTTCTCTCAAAGCAGAGTCAACCAAAGCCCCCACAGTCAAACTCTAAGTTTGGTGTTGGGAGGCCACAACCAAACTCTAAGTTTGGTGGAGGCTCCATGAGAGCCCACTGTCAAGCTATTGACATTAAAGAAGCGCTTGTTGGGAGGCAACCCAATGTTTAATTATCTAATTTTATTTTTGTTTTTCATGTTTTCTTAGGTTCATGATCATGTGGAGTCACAAAATAAACAAAAAATTCAAAAACGGAATCAAAAACAGCAGAAGAAAAATCACACCCTGGAGGAAGCACCTGTCTGGCGTTCAACGCCAGAACAGAGCATGGTTCTGGTGCTGAACGCCCAAAATGGGCAGCATCCTGGCGCTGAACGCCCAGAAATGGCAAAAAATGGGCGTTGAACGCCCAAAATGGGCACCAACCTGGCGCTGAACGCCCAGAGTTGTGTGCAAGGGCATTTTACATGTCTCATTTGGTGCAAGGTTGTAAATCCTTGAACACCTCAGGATCTGTGGACCCCACAGGATCATCTCAGGATCTGTGGAACCCATAGGATCATCTCAGGATCTGTGGACCCCGCAGGATCCCCACCTACCTCCACTCACTCTCTTCTCTCTTCTCAATCATCCTCTATTCCCAATAAACACTCTTCCCTATTAACCCTTTACCACTCACATCCATACACCCACTTACCTTCAAATTCAACATCTCTTTCCCACCCAATCCCACCCATATGGCCGAATACACACCTCCCTCCATCTCCTCCATATCTTCTTCTTCTTCTTCTTCTTCTATTCCTTCTTCTTTTGCTCGAGGGCGAGCAACATTCTAAGTTTGGTGTGGTAAAAGCATAGCTTTTTTGTTTTTTCCATAACCATTGATGGCACCTAAGGCCAGAGAAACCTCTAGAAAGAGGAAAGGGAAGACAAAAGCTTCCATCAAGGGTCTATAGCTCAGTGGTAGAACATTTGACTGCAAATCAAGAGATCCCTGAGATACCTCAGGGGATACACTTTCTTCCACACAATTATTGGAAGCAACTAAGGGTGGAACATCAAGAGCACTCCATCATCCTTCATGAAATAAGAGAAGATCAAAAAGCAATGAGGGAGGAGCAACAAAGACAAGGAAGAGACTTAGAAGAGCTCAAGGACGTCATTGGTTCCTCAAGAAGGAAACACCACCATCACTAAGGTGGACTCATTCCTTGTTCTTACTTTCTCTGTTTTTCGTTTTCTATGTTATGTGCTTATCTATGTTTGTGTCTTCATTACATGATCATTAGTAGTTAGTAACTTTGTCTTAAAGTTATGAATGTCCTATGAATCCATCACCTCTCTTAAATGAAAAATGTTTTAATTCAAAAGAACAAGAAGTACATGAGTTTCGAATTTATCCTTGAACTTAGTTTAACTATATTAATGTGGTGACAATGCTTCTTGTTTTCTGAATGTATGTTTGAACAGTGCATATGTCTTTTGAAGTTGTTGTTTAAGAATGTTAAATATGTTGGCTCTTGAAAGAATGATGACTAGGAGACATGTTATTTGGTAATCTGAAAAATCATAAAAATGATTCTTGAAGCAAGAAAAAGCAGCAAAGAACAAAGCTTGCAGAAAAAAAAAAGGGGTGACATGATCAAGAACTGACAGATGAATAGCCGTGCCGTGATAGGGTGCGTTGACCATTTTCACTGAGCGGATAAGATGAAACCATTGACAAGGGTGATGCCTCCAGACGATTAGCCGTGCTGTGACAGAGCATGTGAGCATATTTTTCACTGAGAGGAGGGGATGTAGCCACTGACAACGGTGATGCCCTTGCATAAAGCCAGCCATGGAAAGGAGTAAGACTGATTGGATGAAGATAGCAGGAAAGCAGAGGTTCAGAGGAACGAAAGCATCTCTATTCGCTTATCTGAAATTCTCACTAGTGATTTACATAAGTATTTCTATCCCTATTTTATTAATTAAATTCGAAAACCTCATTACTATTTTATATCTGCCTGACTGAGATTTACAAGGTGACCATAGCTTGCTTCATACCAACAATCTCCATGGGATTCGACCCTTACTCACGTAAGGTATTACTTGGACGACCCAGTACACTTGCTGGTTAGTTATGCGAAGTTGTGAAGATATGTTTAGACCATGGTCCTGTGCATCCGTTTTTGGTGCCATTGCCGGGGAATCAATTTCGAACAACAATTCACAACCTGAGTAGCAATTTCGCATACCAGAAACATACAAAATTGGAAGGAAAACACAAAAATGGAGTTTTGAAGAAAAGGGCAGTGACGCGAATGCATGGACGAAGCGGCCGCGTGCCCAGCGCGAAAAGGCAACGACGCGAACGCGTGATTAACACGGACGCGTGCCATAAGCAGAACGCAAATGACGCGTACGCGTGGCCGAAGCGAACGCGTGATAAAAAAAAATCCCAGATGACGCGACCGGGTGACCTACGCGGACGCGTGACAGACGCCACACACCAGAAACTGCAGAAAATGCCCCCGGCGATTTCTGAATCCCTTTTGGCCCAGATCCAAGTCCAAAAAACACATATTAGATGTTATAAAGTGGGGGAATGCATCCATTCATGGAGGAAGCTTTTCATTATTCACTTTTAATAATTTAGATGTAGTTTTTAGAGAGAGAGGTTCTCTCCTCTCTCTTAGGAATTAGGATTAGGATTCCTCTTAAAGGAATTAGGATTTCTTATTATTTCAACTTCTTCTCAGGTTCAATGTCCTTTTTATTTATTTTACCAATTTAGCTTATGAACTCTTTATGTTTGGATTAATTTCCTTTTATTAAATGCAATTGAGGTATTTCAGATTTATGATTCTTATTTAGCCTTTTTATATTCTTGGCTTTAATTGATTAACTGGAGGCTCTTGAGTTATCAAACTTATCGTGATTGATTGTTATATTTGCTAATTGAATTGAATTCCACTAACTCTAGTCTTTCCTTAGGAGTTGGCTAGGACTTGGGGATCTAACTAATTAGTCCACTTGACTTTCCTTTGCTTTCGTAAAGGTTAACTAAGTGGGATTAAACTCAATTCTCATAAGGATAACTAGGATAGAACCTCCGAGTTTTCATACCTTGCCAAGAGTTTTATTAGATATTAATTTATTAATTCCTGCAATTTACTTTCCTTGTTCAAACCTTTCAAAACCCAAAAACACTATTTTTCATAACTAATAATAAGAACACCTCCCTGCAATTCCTTGAGAAGACGACCCGAGATTTGGATACTTCGGTTTATAAATTTTATTGGGTTTGTTACTTGTGACAACCAAAATTTTTGTAAGAAAGGATGATTGCTTGGTTTAGAAACTATACTTGCAACGGGAATTTATTCTGAATTCTAAATCGTCAATCATTCGTTCTTCAGCGAGCTTCTTTCATGTCCTCTTCTTGACAAAGTTCTTCATGTTCAACCACTTCTTTACCAACTTCTTCTAGCTTTTCTCCGCTCTTCACGTCACCACTTAGAGGTAATGTGGAACTTACCTCAACATCTACCTCAATTTCAATAGGAGAAGATCCCTCAAATACCAAAGGATTATCTGTTGGTATGGGATCATCTTCAAGAGGATGATTTGTTATTTGCTTACCTTCTTCCAATTCTCCATCATTCTTTATATGCCTAGGAGTTTGTGCATTATCCTCCTCAACATCATCTTCAAGTTCTATGGAAGAAAGTTCAACAACTTCCACAAAATCATCAACAACACCACTTAGTATGGAAGTGTTCCCAAACATGAAATCCACCTCTTGTTCAACTTTGCCTAGCTCTTCAACCACTTCTTCTTCATTAGTAATCTCTTCACTCTCCACTTGTTGCAAGACATACCCCATCTCCTTGTCCTCATGTTGAGATTCTAAAATCTCCTTCATGCTCCTTTCTTCGATTCATTTCTCGCATTCATCCGTGGAGATGCTGTGCTTGTTGCATGAGTCCCATGATTCCAAGGTAGCAGTAATTTTAGCAAACTGAGCCATGATTTTTTCAAATATGAGAGGTAATTCATCTTGTGGTTGAGAGTTCTCATACATTGAAGGTGGCTCATCTTGGTAATGACATGGAGGTGGTGGTTCTTGAGGGTATTAGGGGTTGAATTGGGGTGGTTCTTTATATGGTTCATATGGTTCACAAGGTGGTTGGTATGGTGGATATGGGTTGGGGTCATATGGAGGTTGTCGGTGGTATGAGGCTTGTGAGTATGACAGTTCAAAATTATGTTGAGGAGGTGGTTCATAGGCATATGGTGGCAGTTGTTGACAATCACAATAAGGTTCACCACATCCATTAGATTGATATGCATTAGGATTTGGATTATACCTATAGGAAACCAGAGGTTGTTGTTGCCAAGAAGAGTGATCAATTCCTTGATGCTTCTCCCATCTTTAATTGTTCCATCCTTGATGCATGTCGTCATTATAGTTCCCATTTCCTATAACATAATTTGAGCCAAACTCATAGCCAAAGGGGTGAGAATTCATAACAGCAAATAAAAACAAAAGCTAACAAAAATAAGCAACAAAGTCCTAAAGCTAACAAAAACTAACAAATAAACAAAAGACAAACGTATTCACAATATTCACAATAGCCAATAATATAACACCATTGCAATTCCCCGGTAACGGCGCCATTTTGATGATGAGAGATTGAGTGTCGGTCTAGAATTTCTCTCATAGAAATAAGAACTTCGTTGTAAGCATAGCTCCAAACCAACAAACAATTCTCACATAAAAAATTTTGGTTGTCACAAGTACAAATCCCAATAAAAGTTAACCGAAGTATTTAAACCTTGGGTCGTCTCACAAGGAATTGCAATGAAGTGTTTAATTATTGGCTATGAAGATGCAGGGGGATTTGATTTAAAAATTGGCAAGAGAAGTAAATAACAAGAAAGTAAATGACAAGAACTAATAAAGAAATGGGAAAGAACTCTTCGCTAGACATAGGTAATTGAGATCACCATCCTTGTCTACAAACCAAATATTGATAATTATGAGGAACCAAGCTCATTAAGTTTACTTCTGTACTTGAAGTATATCAAATACCTTGATCAACATCAATCCATAAGCCCTAACCTAGCTACCAATTAACTTAGTAGTAGGTTAGTATCAATGGTTATCAAATTGACCACCAAGGGTTCTCAAATCACCAATTCAATGAGACCCAATGACTCAAGGTCACTCAATTTCCTTAGCCTAGGCCAAGAGTCAAGAAAACTACTAAAAAACTAGAGAAAACATTTTATCAAACACCTAGTATGCAAGAAAGTAAACATCATAAAATATAAGAATTAAAGGAAACCCATAACCAACATAAGCAAGAAATCAACAATAACAATCAAGATCAACATAAAAGAAACATGGAAACATAAAATTGCATTAAAAGGAAATCAAGATCCAACAATGGTTCATCAACACAAAAGAGAGCAAAATAAGAAATTAACAAGAGAAACTAAGAAGATTAAGATAATAGAACACTAAAATATAATGAGAATTAAAATCAAAACAAGAATTGAAAGAGAAATTTGAGAGTGATTAACCTAACATTACCCTAATTTCTATCCTAAATCTAGAGAGAGGAGAGAGCCTCTCTCTCTCTAGAATTCTATCCTAAAATATCATGAAAACGAAACTATAACTACTTGGTTCATTCCCCCTTCAATCCTTGAGTTCAATAGCATCAGAAATGAGTTGGATTGGGCTCAAAATGCTTCAGAAATCGCTGGCCACGAGTTGCCTTTAGTGAGTCACATGCAACTTTCCACGCGTATGCGTGCATCACGCATACGCATCCCTAAACGTCGGGAAACTATGACAAAATTAACATCATTTTGAAGCCCCGAATGTTAGCTTTCCAACACAACTGAAACCGCCTCATTTGGACCTCTGTAGCTCAAGTTATGATCGATTGAGTAGGAAGAGGTCAGGCTTGACAACTTTGCAATTCCTTCATTTCTTCATGAGTTCTCCCACTTTGCATGCCTTTTCTTCATTCCTTCAATTCAATGTTTGCCTTCTAAAGCTGAAATCACTTAACAAACATATCAAGGTATCGAATGGAATTAAAGTGAGTTAAATTTAGCTATTTTAAGACCTAAAAAGCATGTTTTCACACTTAAGCACAAATTTAGGGAGAATTACAAAATCATGCTATTTCATTGAATAACTGTGAGAAAAGTTGATAAAATCCCCCAAATTCAGCATAAGATAAACCACAAAATTGGGGTTTATCAGTAATCCTACCAATACTTTGATCTATGAATTTGTGTGGTAGAATCAGTAATCGATCTTCATCTCTTCCCATGAGCACTTAAATCAAGGAATTGGGCAATTGTTCATGCTTAGAGAGATTAGATTGCCAAGGAATTGGGATCTAATCACCTAAGATTTCTAAGGAGATCAATGAATGCATTGATTGAGGAAGAGATGAAAATGAACTTGATCCGGAGAATTATCACATCTCCTGATCCCAATGAACCCCCTACTCTGATCTTACCCATTCTGTTTATATTCTACTTTTTTAATTTCATGCTAAATCCCCATTCTTTTTTAATTTCTTGCAATTTAAGCTTCTGCACTTTAATTTCTTGCACTTTAAGATTCTGTCATTTAATTTTTTACAATTTAATTTCTGTTGGTTAATTCCTTGCAATTTAAGTTTCCCGCCAAATTTACTTTCTGCAATCCCTATTTCAATTCTGATTTTGCTCAAGTAGAACAATTCTCCGATTAATATTGATCAACCAACCAATCCCTGTGGGATTCGATCTCACTCTACAGTGAATTTTTACTTGACGCCAAACCGGTGCACTTGCCGATAGAAAATTGTTGAAAGACAGTTTTTGAGTGAATCAAGTTTATGGCGTCGTTGCCGGGGATTGGTTTTGTATTGACAATGATTAAATTCGAGGATAACTAGATTGAACGCTTTTCTTTTCTTTTGTAATTAGTTTTTGTTTTAGTTTGTTACAGCTATTTTCTGCTATTTGAGTTATTTTTCTTTTTTTCATTTACTTTTTAGCACACTAACCACTAGCTGTTTGTGATATTGCCTCACTAAGAATCTCTCATTTATGACAATGGAGATTCCAATGTCTTTTGGTGACTATTGTTTGAGATAGAGCCTTTTGCGAGAAAGAAAGGAGCGTCCATCATATTCTGGTCAATCGAATTTCCTGGGAAGCCTCCCACCACCACAGAATGATTCATGTTATTATGCTCATGGTGGATGGGAGCATCAAGAAGCTGAAACGGGGTACTTTCCAGAGTCACAAAATGGTCCATATTTTGGTGAAATTGATCACTATTCAAGTTGTGGCTGGGAAGATCAAAATCAAAGAGATCTCACTCATTCATGCCCCATTCATCAAGAGTCATCACCTCTTAATCATCCAATCTCATATCCTAGTTTTACATGTCCAAATTCTTCATCATTTGAGTATGCCTCAGCACAAAATTCCTTTCCGAACCCATACAATTCATTCCACCACTCACAAAATTCATTCCACTACACATAAAATTATTTTCACAGTCCACAAAACTCATTTCATTATCCACAAGAGCCATACCACTTTCAGAGCACACAACCACAAAACAACCAACTCCATTCACAAGCCAATCACCAACCATCACAATCTCCTGTAGATAGACTTGCTAGGATGGAACCCATGCTTGAAAAACTCGAAAGAAAGAGGAAAGAAGATCAACTTGCTAGGATAGAACTCCTCCTTGAAAAAATGATAAAGATAAACGAAGAGGAGAAAATAGCAAAAAGGGAGCATGAAAAAAAGATGAGACAATTAGCACAACCCTTTGTTGGAGAAGTAACTGATCTATAAGAGAAGAATCAGAAGAATAAGAAAAAGAGACACCTATACCAAGTGAGATTCCTATGAAGAAGGAGGAGGTTGTGAGAGTATACAAGCCTAAGGCTCCATACCCACAGAGGCTACTAGGGGTGACAAAGGAACATACAAACTCACTCCCAAAAGACTCAATGCAACATCATGTAGAAGAAAGGAAGGAAGCCAACCAAGGGAGTCCACACTCCAATGAAACAAAGAGTTACATAGAAGATGAGTTCATTGAACCACTAATTCAAGAAGCTCTTGGTGAAGAGAAAGCTCCAACTATCCAACAAGATCCAAATACTGAGATTAAAGATGTGAAGGTAGTAGAAACAAGAACAAAAAGGAGGATTGTGACCGAAAAACAAAGAACAATCCAACCGCTGATCCAACAAGCAAATTCACTCAAGATAATCACAAAACAAAGTTTGCTGGAAGGAGTCACTCAAAGCAAGGGGCATTAACTGGTCCCTCTTTCCACATGAGGTCATTCCTCTTAATAAATTGGAAAAAGAGGAAGAAATTCATGAACAAAATGTCAAGCTAATGATAATTAAAGAGCGCTTGTTGGGAGGCAACCCAACCAGAGGTAGTTTTCTTTTCCTTACTATTTCAATAAGAAAGTCTAGTAGGATTCTTTGCATTGCAAGGAGCTAAGTTTGGTGTTGCACACCAAAGAGATTTAAGGGTGAATGTGTAATTCTAAGTTTTGTGTTCCACCACAGATTTTATTAAGAACACATTGCACCCTCAACATAACTAGTTATCAGCTCCAAACAATCAGAGAAACTACTCAGCAGTTATTTGTTTTCTAGTTCCTGGTTTGTTATATAGTTCATAGTTTACTTTCTTAATAAAAGTACTTGATGTTTTATGCATGTATTTACTCTGCTGCAAATAGAAGTAGGCAAGGAACTAAGTTTAGTGTTCATACACCAAATTAAGTTCAAAAATTCACAAGCATACATGCATGCTAACTGTTTTTCAAGTGCTTGGGGAACAACCAACTTCCAATCATTTTACAAGAATTTAATCAATCTCTTAGAATGACTATACACCATCATCCAAGGAGACAAATAAGGATGCAAAAGCTATGGATGATGATGACAATGAAGAAACAAGAAGACACCAAGAGGTTGTATTGTACTTAACTGTCTCTGATTTGTAGTGCTTTAATTGGAAGTATGATTGAATCCTATTCTCATGAACATTCATATTCTGTTTGTTTCTCTTCATTAACGTTTTGGGGCTGCTAGTCTAAGTGCCTACTTCATTGTCATCCTGCTTGAATTGTATGCTGTGTCCTTGAGCTCAATAAAAGAGTTTATGAGAATTTGCTGTGAAAGACAAGAGTGAAATCCAATGTGCAAAATAAAGTCTTAGTGTTGTGGTGGTATTTATTAGCTAAGTTGGTTCATCAATAAGGTACAAGACTAAGATATCTCTTGAATTATGAGTTTGAAGTGCATTCTATGAGATATAAATGAGTTAATAAGATCTAAAAACAAAAAGAGAAATAAAAAAGAGAATGAAAAAGAAAGAAAAGAGCAAATAAAGCTAGGCACCAATAGTTTGAACCTTAAGGCATGTGTCTGTGGTGTTTCTGTGCAAGGATCTGCTTTGATGAGTAAGTTCTTAGGAGTGATTTATCACTTGATAACTTGGGTTAACTAACCCGAGATTGTCAACTGAAAGTCCACTATCAAGAGCAACCTTTTCACAAAATATTTAGCAACCAAAAGAGGTGCTGGAGACCAAGGTCTAAGGAATGAAAAAAAACAAACCATGTGCCTATGGTGTGTATGTGCTGAGGAGAGACTTGGGTAATTAAGTCCTTAAGAGTATTTCAACACCTAGCATCTTGAACCAACTAGTTCGAGAGTGCTGGCTGAAAGCCTATCCTAAAAAGTTGTCTCATCACAGAACACTTAGCTACCGAAAGCAATAAGCTCTAAAGAAGGAAAGAAAACAAAAACAGAGAAGTTAAGGACCAAGAATAAGAGTCTCATAGAAAGGCAATAGAGTGAGAATTCAAGAGCATATGAGAGCCTAGAAACTAGAATGAACATGAACCTAAATTGCCATGCATGAAACTCCATGAACCAAGGATTTAAATTCTCTGAATAAGAACTTGTATCTCTTGTATTTTCATGTTCTATCACTTGCTTGAGGACAAGCAAGATTTAAGTTTGGTGTTGTGATGCCAGGGCATCTTGGCTAGTTTCACAAGCCATTTTTAGTTGGTTTTAGAGTAGTTTCATGCACTTTTTAGGCAATAAGTAAGTATTTAGATAAGAAATTCATGCTTGTCTTGATTCAATCAAACATTGTTAATTTTGTGCATTTTTCATGAGATTTATGCAAAGAATTGTTTAATGCTATGAATGATGCATTATCTTGTGATTAAGGCAATACTTTGATGCATTTTGTTTAGTTGATGATAGCTGGAAAGGAAGCTAAGAAAAGGGAAGGCAAAGAAGCAACAATAAGGCCATGTAAGGAAGCAAAGGGAAGCAATGTTGGAGCCAAAGTTGGTGCTCCAACGTTGCTGGAAACGTTGCTCCACACAGCCTGAAGGGGTCTACTTCAAACAAGAATAACTTGAGCTACAAAACTCCAAATGAGGTGATTCCAAAAGAATTGGAAAGTAGGAAGCCAGAGGTTTCCAAGCATATATGACACTACATGATGGATACTAAAATTGAGGGAGAAAACTGCCCCAAAAAGTGCATAGACGAACATGGTACCAACCTGTAGTAAGGCCAGCGACCTCTGCACCTTCAATGGAGTATAACTCGAGCTGTGGAGCTCCAAATGATGCGCTTCCAACGGCATTAGAAAGTCAACTTTCAGGAATTTTCAACAATATATAATATTATGGGGTGGACAATACCTTTGAGCTTCTGAATCTGGCATTTTTACCAACGTTGGTGTAAACGTTGGTGTGCCAACGTTGCCTCCAACGTTGCACACCAATGTCAGCGACCCTGTCCCCTTCAAAGGAGCATAACTGGAGTTGCAGATGTCAAATTGAGATGATTCTAGTTGGGTTAGAAAGCTGACATTCAGAGCTTTCCAACCATATATAATAGTCTATAGTGGGCATGAAATTGGCAACATTGACAAGAGGACAATGTAACATCCCAAGGCTTGATATGCAACATTCAGTTTTGGAATTTGAGAATTTAGCATCCACGCACACGCGTAGGTGACGTGCACGCGTGGATGTGCCAATGTTAGAGGGAGCATTTGTAGTCCAACGCTAAGGCCAACGTCCATGATAAGTGATGAGTGGATAATTTATACGTTTTTTGGCATTATTTTTAGTATGTTTTTAGTAGAATCTAGTTACTTTTAGGGATGTTTTCATTAGTTTTTATGTTAAATTCACATTTCTGGACTTTACTATGAGTTTGTGTGTTTTTCTGTGATTTCAGGTATTTTCTGGCTGAAATTGAGGGACTTGAGCAAAAATCAGATTTAGAGGTTGAAGAAGGACTGCTGATGCTGTTGGATTCTGACCTCCCTGCACTCCAAGTGGCTTTTCTGGAGCTACAAAACTCAAAATGGTGCGCTTCTAATTGCGTTAGAAAGTAGACATCCAGGGCTTTCCAGAAATATATAATAGTTTATCCTTTGGCCAAGTTTAGATGATGTAAAAGGGCGTTGAATGCTAGTTCTACGCTGCTGTCTGGAGTTAAACGCCAGAAACACGTCACAAACCAGAGTTGAACGCCAGAAATACGTTACAACCTGGCGTTCAACTCTAGAAAGAGCCTCTGCACGTGTAACATTCAAGCTCAGCCCAAGCACACACCAAGTGGGCCCCGGAAGTGGATTTATGCATCAATTACTTACTTCTGTAAACCCTAGTAACTAGTTTAGTATAAATAGGACCTTTTACTATTGTATTTGATATCTTTTGATCATTTTTAGATCTCTAGACCTCCATGGGAGGCTGGCCATTCGGTCATGCCTGGACCTTTCACTTATGTATTTTTAACGGTAGAGTTTCTACACTCTATAGATTAAGGTGTGGAGCTCTGCTATTCCTCATGAATTAATGCAAAGTACTACTGTTTTTCTATTCAATTCAACTTATTCCGCTTCTAAGATATTCATTCGCACTTCAACATGAATGTGATGAACGTGACAATCATCATCATTCCCCCACGAACGTGTGCCTGACAACCAATTCCGTTCCACCTTAGATTGGATGATTATCTCTTGGATCTCTTAATCAGAATCTTCGTCATGTAAGCTAGATTGATGGCGGCATTCATGAGAATCCGGAAAGTCTAAACCTTGTCTGTGGTATTCCGAGTAGGATTCAGGAATTGAATGACTATGACGAACTTCAAACTCGTGAGTGCTGGGCGTAGTGACAGACGCAAAAGGAGGGTGAATCCTATTCCAGTATGATCGAGAACCTCAGATGATTAGCCGTGCTGTCACAGAGAATTTGGACCATTTTCACAAGAGGATAGGATGCAGCCATTGACCACGGTGATGCCTCCAGACGATTAGCCATGCAGTGACAGCGCATCAGACCATTTTCCAGAGAGGATGAAAAGTAGCCATTGACAATGGTGATGTCCTTACATAAAGCCAGCCATGGAAAAGAGTAGGACTGATTGGATGAAGACAGCAGGAAAGCAGAAGTTCAGAGGGACAAAAGCATCTCTAGACCTTTATCTGAAATCCTCACCAATGATATACATAAGTATTTCTATCAATATTTTCTATCTATTTATTATCTATTTTCGAAAACTCCATAATCAATTTTTATCCGCCTGACTGAGATTTACAAGATGACCATAGCTTGCTTCATACCAACAATCTCCGTGGGATCGACCCTTACTCACGTAAGGTTTTATTACTTGGACGACCCAGTGCACTTGCTGGTTAGTTGTATCGAAGTTGTGAATGAAAAACAATTTATTAAGACGTGCGTACAGAGCTTTTGGCGCCGTTGCCTGAGATCACAATTTCGTGCACCAAGTTTTTGGCGCCGTTGCCGGGGATTGTTCGAGTTTGGACAACTGACGGTTCATCCTGTTGCTCAGATTAGGTAACTTTCTTTTCGTTTTCTTTTCAAAAAAAAAATTTTGTTTTCAAAAATCTTTCAAAAATTTCTCCTTTGTTTTCGAAAAAAAAAATTTAAAATAAATGTTTTCAAAAATATATTTTTCTTCATAATTTTTAAGAATGAATTCTAGTGTTTCATGATGATTTGTTGAATCCTGGCTGGCTGTAAGCCATGTCTAATCTTTTGGACTGGGGTTTCAACTTATCATCACAAGAGCTTGTTGATCTTCACACACTTAGTTGCTCTATACATGGAAAGTATAAATATCTTCTA
Organism: Arachis ipaensis; assembly: GCF_000816755.2. NCBI lineage: Eukaryota > Viridiplantae > Streptophyta > Magnoliopsida > Fabales > Fabaceae > Arachis > Arachis ipaensis. The sequence goes on along the minus strand of NC_029788.2, from coordinate 89,986,143 downwards.
AAGCTTGGCTGGCTATTAAGCCATGTCTAACCCTCAGATTGGAGCTTTAGACTAAAGAGCACAAGATTCCTGGAATTCATATTAAAAATTTTGGGATCCTTATTTTTCTTTTTCAAATTAATTTTCGAAAAATACAAAAAAATTATAAAATCATAAAAATAAAAAATATTTTGTGTTTCTTGTTTGAGTCTTGAGTCAACTTTTAAGTTTGGTGTCAATTGCATATTCATCTTGCATTTTTCGAAAATTGCATTCATGCATTGCATTCATCATGATCTTCAAGTTGTTCTTGATAAACCTTCTTGATTGATCTTCATATTACATTGTTTTGTGTTGTATGGTATTTTTCATATGCATTTTTGCATTCATAGTGTCTAAACATGAAAGATTTCTAAGTTTGGTGTCTTGCATGTTTTCTTTGCATCAAAAATTTTTCAAAAATATGTTCTTGATGTTCATCATGATCTTCAAAGTGTTCTTGGTGTTCATCTTGACATTCATAGCATTCTTGCATGCATTCATTGTTTTGATCTAAAAATCTTCATGCATTGCATCATTTTCATGTTTTTCTCTCTCATCATTAAAAATTCAAAAATAAAATATATATATATATATATCTTCCCCTTTTTCTCTCTCAAAATTTCGAAAATTAGATTTGACTTTTTCAAAAATTTTAAAAAATTTAGTTGTTTCTTATGAGTCAAATCAAATTTTCAATTTAAAAATCTTATCTTTTTCAAAAATCAAATCTTTTTCATTTTTCTTAGTTATTTTCGAAAATTTTAAAAATATTTTTCAAAAATCTTTTTCTTATTTTTATCACATAATTTTCGAAAATAACATCATCAATTAATGTTTTGATTAAAAAATTTCAAGTTTGTTACTTACTTGTTAAGAAAGATTCAAACTTTAAGTTCTAGAATCATATCTTGTGATTTCTTGTGAATCAAGTCATTAATTGTGATTTTAAAAATCAAATATTTTTTAAAACTAATTTTAATCATATCTTTTCAAAAATATCTTCTTATCTTATCTTTTTCAAAAATTTGATTTTAAAATATCTTTTCTAACTTCTTATCTTCTTATCTTTTCAAAATTGATTTTCAAATTTGTTTCAACTAACTAACTAACTTTTTGTTTGTTTCTTATCTCTTTCAAAACTACCTAACTAACTCTCTCTCTCTCTCTAATTTTCGAAAATATCTTCCCTCTTTTTCAAAATTTCTTTTTAATTAACTAATTATTTTAATTTTTGATTTTAATTTTCAAAAATTACTAACCTTTTTCAAAAACAATTTTCGAAAATTACTAACTCTTTTTCAAAAAAAATAATTTTCGAAAATTCTCTCTCTCTCATCTCCTTCTATTTATTTATTTATTTACTAATATCTCTTCCTCACTCACCAAAAATCCGAACTCTCTCTCTCTCTCTCTGAGTTCAGATTTTCTCTTCTTCTTTTCTTCTACTCACATAAGGGAACCTCTATACTTGGGTAAAAAGGATCCCTATTATTATTATTTTTCTATTCCCTCTTTTTCATATGAGCAGGAGCAAGGACAAGAATATTCTTGTTGAAGCAGATCCAGAACCTGAAAGGACTCTGAAGAGGAAACTAAGAGAAGCTAAATTACAACAATCCAGCAAGCACCTGTCAGAAATTTTCGAACAGGAAGAGGAGATGGCAGCCGAAAATAATAATAATGCAAGGAGGATGCTTGGTGACTTTACTGTACCTAATTCCAATTTACATGGAAGAAGCATCTCCATCCCTACCATTGGAGCAAACAATTTTGAGCTGAAACCTCAATTAGTTTCTCTAATGCAGCAGAATTGCAAGTTTCATGGACTTCCATCTGAAGATCCTTTTCAGTTTTTAATTGAATTTTTGCAGATCTGTGATACTATTAAGACTAATGGAGTAGATCTTGAAGTCTACAGGCTCATGCTTTTCCCTTTTGCTGTAAGAGACAGAGCCAGAGTGTGGTTGGACTCTCAACCCAAAGATAGCCTGAACTCTTGGGATAAGCTGGTCAAGGCTTTC
>NC_029788.2:89982665-89983399 GCF_000816755.2 Arachis ipaensis | reverse complement strand
AAAATATTGACTCAGCAAGTCAATATGATTTCTCAGAGTCTGAATGGAATGCAAGCTGCATCCAACAGTACTCAAGAGGCATCTTCTGAAGAAGAAGCTTATGATCCTGAGAACCCTGCAATAGCAGAGGTGAATTATATGGGTGAACCATATGGAAACACCTATAACCCCTCATGGAGAAATCACCCAAATCTCTCATGAAAGGATCATCAAAAGCCTCAACAAGGCTTTAATAATGGTGGAAGAAACAGGTTTAGCAATAGTAAACCTTTTTCATCATCCACTCAGCAACAGACAGAGAACTCTGAACAAAATACCTCTAATTTAGCAAACTTAGTCTCTGATCTATCTAAGGCCACTGTAAGTTTCATGAATGAAACAAGGTCTTCCATTAGAAATTTGGAGACACAAGTGGGCCAGCTGAGTAAAAGGATCACTGAAATCTCTCCTAGTACTCTCCCAAGCAATACAGAAGAAAATCCAAAAGGAGAGTGCAAGGCCATTGAATTGATCACCATGGCCGAACCTATAAGGGAAGGAGAGGACGTGAATCCCAAGGAGGAAGACCTCCTAGGACGTCCAGTGATCAATAAGGAGCTTCCTTCTGAGGAACCAACGGAATCTAAGACTCATCTAGAGACCATAGAGATTCCATTGAACCTCCTTATGCCATTCATGAGCTCTGATGAGTATTCATCTTCTGAAGAGAATGAGGATGTTACTGAAGAGCAAGT
>NC_029788.2:89971598-89982548 GCF_000816755.2 Arachis ipaensis | reverse complement strand
TAGAGGACGTGTTAGTAAAGGTTGAAGGCCTTTACATCCCTGCTGATTTCATAGTCCTAGATACTGGGAAGAATGATGATGAATCCATCATCCTTGGAAGACCCTTCCTAGCCACAGCAAGAGCTGTGATTGACGTTGACAGAGGCAAACTAGTCCTTCAATTGAATGAGGACTCCCTTGAGTTTTCAACTCAAGGTTATCCTTTTGTAAACATGGAAAAGAGGCACAGTAAGCTGCTCTCAAAATAGAGTCAACCAGAGCCCCCACAGTCAAACTCTAAGTTTGGTGTTGGTGAGTCTCAACAATGCTCTGAACATCTGTGAGGCTCCATGAGAGCCCACTGTCAAGCTATTGACATTAAAGAAGCGCTTGTTGGCAGGCAACCCAATTTTTATCTAATTTTTATTTTCATGGTTTTTCATGTTTTATTAGGTTCATGATCATGTGGAGTCACAAAATAAATATAAAAATTGAAAACGGAATCAAAAACAGCAGAAGAAAAATCACACCCTGGAGGAGGATCTCACTGGCGTTTTAACGCCAGTAAGGAGCATCTGTCTGGCGTTCAACGCCAGAACAGAGCATGTTTCTGGCGTTGAACGCCAGAAACAAGCAGCATCCTGGCGTCCAGACGCCAGAAATGCACAGTGAAGAAGAGCTGGCGCTGAACGCCAGAAACAAGCATCTGGCTGGCGTTCAACGCCAAAAATGTGCTGCATCTGCGCGTTGAACGCCCAGAACAAGCATCAATTTGGCGTTTAAACACCAGAATTGCATGCAAAGGCATTTTACATGCCTAATTGGTGCAGGGATGGAATTCCTTGACACCTCAGGATCTGTGGACCCCACAGGATCATCTCAGCATCTGTGGACCCCACAGGATCCCCACCTACCACCACTCACTCTCTTCCCTCTTCTCAATGTTCATCCTCTCTTCCCAATAAACACTCCTCCCCAAAAATCATCACCAATCACCTCAATCTCTCTTCCCTATCACCATTTCACCACTCATATCCATCCATTCTTCCCCATAAACCTACCTCACAAACCCCACCTACCTTCAAAATTCAAAATCAATTTCCCACCCAAAACCCACCCTTATGGCCGCACCTTACCCCCCTCCCTTCCCTATATATAGCCCTCCATTCTTCTTCATTTTCACACAAAACAACCCTCTCTTCCCCTCCTTGGCCGAAACACATCTCTCTCTCCCTCTTCTACATTTCTTCTTCTTCTTCTTCTTCTATTCTTTCTTCTCTTGCTCGAGGGCGAGCAATATTCTAAGTTTGGTGTGGTAAAAGCATAAGCTTTTTGTTTTTCCATTACCATTGATGGCACCTAAGACCGGAGAATCCTCTAGAAAAGGGAAAGGGAAGACAAAAGCTTCCACCTCCGAGTTATGGGAGATGGAAAGGTTCATCTCCAAAGCCCATCAAGACCACTTCTATGATGTTGTAGCCAAGAAGAAGGTGATCCCCGAGGTCCCTTTCAAGCTCAAGAGAAATGAGTATCCAGAGATCCAACATGAAATCCAAAGAAGAGGTTGGGAAGTTCTAACAAACCCCATCCAACAAGTCGGCATCCTAATGGTTCAAGAGTTCTATGCCAATGCATGGATCACTAGGAACCATGATCAAAGTAAGAACCCGAACCCAAAGAATTATCTCACCATGGTTCAGGGGAAATACTTAGATTTTAGTCCGAAAAACGTGAGGTTGGCATTTAACTTGTCCATGATGCAAGGAGATGCACGCCCCTACATTAGAAGGGTCAGCTTTAATCAAAGGTTGGACCAAGTCCTCATGGACATATGTGTGGAAGGAGCTCAATGGAAGATTGACTCCAAAGGCAAGCTGGTTCAACTAAGAAGACTGGACCTCAAGCCTGTGGCTAGAGGATGGTTAGAGTTCATCCAATGCTCCATCATCCCCACTAGCAACCGATCTGAAGTTACTGTGGATCGGGCCATCATGATCCATAGCATCATGATTGGAGAGGAAGTAGAAGTTCATGAAGTCATCTTCCTTGAACTCTACAAAATAGCCGAAAAGTCCTCCCCAATGGCAAGGCTAGCTTTCCCTCATCTTATTTGCCATCTATGTTACTCAGCTGGAGCTTTCGTAGAAGGAGACATTCCCATTGAGGAAGAAAAGCCCATCTCTAAGAAAAGGATGGAGCAAGCAAGAGAGCCCATGCATGGATCTCAAGAGACGCATGAAGCTCATCACCATGAGATCCCGGAGATGCCTCAAATGCATCTTCCTCCACAAAACTATTGGGAGCAAATCAACACCTCACTAGGAGAATTAAGTTCCAACATGGGACAATTAAGGGTGGAACATCAAGAGCACTCCATCATCCTTCATAAAATTAGAGAAGATCAAAAAGCAATGAGGGAGGAGCAACAAAGACAAGGAAGAGACATAGAAGAGCTCAAGGACATCATTGGTTCCTCAAGAAGGACACGCCACCATCACTTAGGTGGACTCATTCCTTGTTCTTACATTCTCTGTTTTTCGTTTTCTATGTTAAGTGCTTATCTATGTTTGTGTCTTATTACATGATCATTAGTAGTTAGTAACTATGTCTTAAAGTTATGAATGTCCTATGAATCAATCACCTCTCTTAAATGAAAAATGTTTTAATTCAAAAGAACAAGAAGTACATGAGTTTCGAATTTATCCTTGAACTTAGTTTAATTATATTGATGTGGTGACAATGCTTCTTGTTTTCTGAATGAATGCCTGAATAGTGCATATGTCTTTTGAAGTTGTTGTTTTAGAATGTTAAATATGTTGGCTCTTGAAAGAATGATGACAAGGGGACATGTTATTTGATAATCTGAAAAATCATAAAAACGATTCTTGAAGCAAGAAAAAGCAGCAAAGAACAAAGCTTGCAGAAAAAAAAATAGCGAAAAAAAATAGAAAAAAAAAAGAGAGAAAAAGCAAGCAGAAAAAGCCAAAGCTCTTAAAACCAAGAGGCAAGAGCAAAAAGCCAATAACCCCGTTCTACGCTGCTGTCTGGAGTTAAACGCCAGAAACACGTCACAAACCAGAGTTGAACGCCAGAAATACGTTACAAGCTGGCGTTCAACTCCAGAAAGAGCCTCTGCACGTGTAACCTTCAAGCTCAGCCCAAGCACGCACCAAGTGGGCCCCGGAAGTGGATTTATGCATCAATTACTTACTTTTGTAAACCCTAGTAACTAGTTTAGTATAAATAGGACTTTTTACTATTGTATTTGATATCTTTTGATCATTTTTAGATCTCTAGACCTCCATGGAAGGCTGGCCATTCGGCCATGCCTGGACCTTTCACTTATGTATTTTTAACGGTAGAATTTCTACACTCCATAGATTAAGGTGTGGAACTTTGTTGTTCCTCATGAATTAATGCAAAGTACTACTGTTTTTCTATTCAATTCAACTTATTCCGCTTCTAAGATATTCATTCGCACTTCAACATGAATGTGATGAACGTGACAATCATCATCATTCCCCCTCGAACGCGTGCCTGACAACCACTTCCGTTCCACCTTAGATTGGATGATTAAGGATGCAGCCATTGACCATGGTGATTCCTTCAGACGATTAGCCATGCAGTGATAGCGCATCGGACCATTTTCCAGAGAGGATGAAAAGTAGCCATTGACAATGGTGATGTCCTTACATAAAGCCAGCCATGGAAAGGAGTAGGACTGATTGGATGAAGACAGCAGGAAAGCAGAAGTTTAGAGGGACAAAAGCATCTCTAGACCTTTATCTGAAATCCTCACCAATGATATACATAAGTATTTCTATCATTATTTTCTATCTATTTATTATCTATTTTCGAAAACTCCATAATCAATTGTTATCCGCCTGACTGAGATTTACAAGATGATCATAGCTTGCTTCATACCAACAATCTCCGTGGGATCGACCCTTACTCACGTAAGGTTTTATTACTTGGACGACCCAGTGCACTTGCTGGTTAGTTGTATTGAAGTTGTGAATAAAAAACAATTTATTAAGACGTGCGTACAGAGCTTTTGGCGCCGTTGCTTGAGATCACAATTTCGTGCACCAATAAGCTTTCAAAAATTGGAGTTGGGAACTTTGCATCAACGCGTACGCGTCAATGATGCGTACGCGTGGACATACTTTTTCAGCCCAACCACGCGCATGCGTGGAATGGAAAATTTGACCCTTCACGCGTACGTGTGAGCCACGCATACGCATGACTGCGAGAACGTTGGCACTCCAATGTTATGTCAAACGTTGATGACAGCAACCAGAACCCATTTTTCAAAGGAACGTTTGGCTCAACATTTGCCCAAAAACGTTGACTCCAACGTGATACCAGAATTTTGTAATTGAGCAATCTCTCTTCTCTGCATCACTAAGAGTCACTCCTAACTGCTTCAGCCAAGGCCCACATCCAAATACTTGATCCAATTGAAGATGAGAAGATGTTTATAAATAGAAGAATTGTTGAAGATTGAAAGAGCTCTCTGGGAGGCCCTGAGGAGGGCTCGGGGAGTTCAATTCCCTTATTTCATTTTTTTTGCATTTTTTTTGTTTCTGTTTTCTGAACTCTTCTTTCTCTGTAATTTGAATTGAGCTATGATGTACTAAACCCCTTTTCATTGGGTTAGGGTGCTCTGTGTTACTCAATGGATCAATATTAGTTTTTATTTTTCCTCTTCTTTCTTTTCTCTTGATTTTGCTCGAAAGCTTTTGTTCTTCATTCTATTGGATAGTTATCTTGGGAAAGAAGCTATTCATAATTGGATCTCCTTTGAACCTTGGAAGAGGAATGAGGAGATCATGCTAGAATTGCTTTCTCACATTGGATTAGATTGGGGTTTGGATGGATATAGTGACATGTAATCCTACCAATACTCTGATCTATGAATTTGTGTGGTAGAATCAGTGACCGATCTTCATCTCTTCCTATGAGCGCTTACATCAAGAAATTGGGCAATTGCTCATGCTTAGAGAGATTAGATTGACAAGGAATTAGGATCTAATCATCTAAGATTGCCAAAGAGATCAATGAATGCATTGATTGAGGAAGAGATGAAAATAAACTTGATCCGGAGAATTATCACATCTCCTGATCCCAATGAACCCCCTACTCTGATCTTACCCATTCTGTTTATATTCTACTTCTTTAATTTCATGCTAAATCCCCATTCCCTTTTAATTTCTTGCAATTTAAGCTTCTGCTCTTTAGTTTTTTGCACTTTAAGATTCTGTCATTTAATTTCTTGCAATTTAATTTCTGTTGGTTAATTCTTTGCAATTTAAGTTTTCCGCCAAATTTACTTTCTGCAATCCCTATTTCAATTCTGATTTTGCTCAACTAGAACAATTCTCCGATTAACATTGATCAACCAACCAATCCCTGTGGGATTCGACCTCACTTTACAGTGAATTTTTACTTGACGACAAACCGGTGCACTTGCCGGTATGAAATTGTTGAAAGACAGTTTTCGAGTGAATCAATTGCCCCTTAACCTTCATTTATCCCTTTGTCGGACATTTTTCTTAATATTTTTGAGATACTCAGACGTTATGGTGTGCGTAGATGCACGAGACGATAACATCAATCGTCTGAATGCGATTTGGCACATCACGGGAGCGATCGACTTCCATATTAGTATTGTTGTTATTTATTAAATTTGTATTACGTTTTCTTATTTCTTTAATCAAATTTTATATTTTTAATTTTAATTTTGAATATACTAGATAACTTGGTTTACTAAATATTTGTTGTAATGATGTTAAAGCCTCGCCTACTGCTCCCTAGGCGAGTAAGCCACGCTCTTGCACCACTAGACGCTATTTTCCCTTACTTGAAGGAGGCTAGGTTTGGCGACACGGTATAGCTCAGGGACATTATCTTTGACAATTCCCTAATTACTGCATTCATGAAGCATTGGCGTCTAGAGACCCACACTTTTCACCTATTTTGGTGTGAGTACACCATCACTCTACAGGACATTGCGTACCACCTCGGGTTACGCACTCATAGAAAACTAGTGGGTGGGTGCTTGCGTGATTTCCACACATGGTACTAGCACCCAACTTGGGAGTGGGTAGAGAAGCTCCTCGGTGCCAGGCCTTCTCATGCTCAGCAGTAGGGGACGCAAAGGAAGGAGTCATTCTCCATCAAGCTGACGAGGCTGAGGGACCAAGTACGGTATATGCTAGCTACTATAGATGCAGCCACCCTCCGACAATACACGAGATGTTACATCTTATTGTTGATCGGGGCTTACCTGATGACAGAAAAATCAAACAATCAGGTCCATATCAGGTGGCTGCCTTTATTAGAGAACTTCGAAAGATGCCATAATTTGTCTTGGGATCTGCTATGCTTGCTTGGACATACCACTCCTTATGCTCTTCTGCACATCGATCTACCACCGACATTATTAGATGTACTCCTCTAGTCTCGTAGGTTTACTGATGAGCGGATATTTTATACGCTTTTTGGGCTTAATTTCATATAGATTTTAGTATATTTTAGTTGGTTTTTAGTTTATTCTCATTAGTTTCTAGGCAAAATTCATGTTTCTGGACTTTACTATGAGTTTGTGTATTTTCTTGTAATTTCAGGTATTATCTGGCTGAAATTGAGTGAGCTGAGCAAAAATCTGATTCAGGCTGAAAAAGGACTGCTGATGCTGTTGGATTCTGACCTCTCTGCACTCAAAATGGAATTTCTGGAGCTACAGAAGTCCAAATGGCGCGCTTCCAATTGCGTTGGAAAGTAGACATCCAGGGCTTTCCAGTACAATATAATAGTCCATACTTTGCTTAAGGATAAATGATGTAAACTGGCGTTCAACGCCAGTTCCATGCTGCTGTCTGGCGTCCAACGACAGAAACAAGTTACAAAGTGGAGTTCAATGCCAGAAACAGGTTACAACCTGGCGTTGAACGCCCAAAACATCCCAGGCACGTGAGAAGCTTTAGTCTCAGCCCCAGCACACACCAAGTGGGCCCCAGAAGTGGATTTCTGCACTATCTGTCATAGTCTACTCATTTTCTGTAAACCTAGGTTACCAGTTTAGTATTTAAACAACTTATAGAGATTTATTTTGGATCTCATGACATTTTAGATCTGAACTTTGTACCTTTTGACGGCATGAGTCTCTAAACTCCATTGTTGGGAAAGAGGAGCTCTGCTGTGTCTCGATGAATTAATGCAAGTACTTCTGTTTTCCATTCAAACATGCGTGTTCCTATCTAAGATATCCATTCGCGCCTAACTATGGAGAAGGTGATGATCAGTGACACTCATCACCTTCCTCAATACATGAACGTGTGTCTGACAATCACCTCTGTTCTACATCAGATTGAATGAATATCTCTTAGACTCCTTAATCAGAATCTCCGTGGTATAAGTTAGATTGATGGCGGCATTCATGAGAATCCGAAAAGTCTAAACCTTGTATGTGGTATTCCGAGTAGGATTCTGGGATTGGATGGCTGTGATGAACTTCAAACTCGCGAGTGCTGGGCGTAGTGACAGACGCAAAAGGATAGTAAATCCTATTCCGGTACGACTGAGAACCTGCAGATGATTAGCCGTGCGGTGACAGCGCACCTGGACCCTTTTCACTGGAAGGATGGATGGTAGCCATTGACAACGGTGATCTACCTACACACAGCTTGCCATAGGAGGACGTGCATGCGTGAATTAGAAGACAGAGGAAAGCAGAGATTCTGAAGACAAAGCATCTCCAAAACTCCAACATATTCTCCATTACTGCATAACAAGTAACCTTTGATACATGCTCTCTTGTTTATTCGCAATTCAACTGATAAATATAATTGACTTCCTGACTAAGAATTGCAAGATAACCATAGATTGCTTCAAACCAACAATCTCCGTGGGATTCGACCCTTACTCACGTAAGGTATTACTTGGACGACCCAGTGCACTTGCTGGTTAGTGGTACGAATTGTGAAAAGTGTGATTCATAATTCGTGCACCAAGTTTTTGGCGCCGTTGCCGGGGATTGTTCGTGTTTGAACAACTGACGGTTTATTTTGTTTCTTAGATTAGGAAAATTTTTCTTTTTGGTTTAGAGTCTCTTATTATTGTTCTTGGTTAAAAATATCCTTCTTCAAAACAAGTGTTACATTTACTGTCCAATTGGCTAGAGCGTTGGTCTAAGTCCGTGGCAGTTTGGTATACCTTTTTTTTTTAAATCTTTTTCAAAAATAATAATTTCTCTATTAAATTCTGTGCCAAACTTTAAGTTTGGTATTTTCTTTATTGATTTTTCTTTGTTTTTCGAAAATTTTAGTTTGGTTTTCTAAAAATTTTATGTTTGGTGTTCCTTCTTCATGTTCTTGTGTTCTTGTGAGTCTTCAAAGTGTTCTTGAGTTTTCCTTGTATCTTGATCTTAAAATTTTAAGTTTGGTGTTCCTTCGTGTTTTCCCTCCAAAATTTTCGAAAACAAGGAGCATTAGATCTAAAAATTTTAAATCTTGTGCTATTTTATTATTTTTCTCTTTCCTCACTAAATTCAAAAATATCTTTTCTCTCTAATTTTAAAACAATTTTTGAAAATTAATTTTAAAAATTCAGATTTTTAACAAAAAAAAAATTTTTTAAATTTAAAATCTTTTCCAAATCATATCTTTTTCAAAACTTCCTTACCACTTTCTCTCTCCTCATTTTTTTCGAAAATCTTCACCCATTTTTATTTATTTTATTTTAATTTATTTTATTTTTGAAATAAATAAATAAATAAATAAATAAAAATAAAATTTTTTTTATTTGACATCATCTCCCTTTCTCCATCATGGATCTAAGTGGAAATGAACAATCCAGGAGGACTCTGGGGTCATATGCTAACCCCTCTCCTGCTTCATATGGGAGTAGTATCTGCATACCCTCCATTGGAGTCAGTAGCTTTGCGTTGAATCCTCAGCTCATTATCATGGTGCAGCAAAGCTGCCAGTATTCCGGTCTTCCACAGGAAGAACCTACAGAGTTTCTGACACAATTTTTACAAATTGCTGACACAGTACATGATAAGGAAATAGATCAGGACGTCTACAGACTATTACTGTTTCTATTTGCTGTAAAAGATCAAGCTAAGAGGTGGTTAAATAACCAACCTAAGGCCAGCATAAGGACATGGAAACAGCTGACAGAAAAATTCCTGAATCAATACTTTCCAGCAGCTGTCAAGACAAATAACAGAAGAATGCCAAGCAGTTCAATTGAGAAGTGGGAAAACATTAAATACCCCACCTCAAGGCAGCAAAGAGCCAAGGAATGAGCAAATCACCCAAAATTCACCTGAGGACAGTAAGAGCCCAGGGAAAAGTAATTCTGGCGTTAAAACGCCAGCAATCTGGTGGAAGGCTTGCGCTGAACGCCCAGACCATGCCCAAGACTGGCGTTCAATGCCAGAAACAAGCAAGGATCTGGCGTTGAACACCCAAAATGGGCATAGTTCTGGCGTTCAGACGCCAGGAACAGACAAGGAGTTGGCGTCTAACGTCACTCCAGCTTCTAACTCTGGCACTCAACTGCCAATGAGGGATCAGACACGCACAAGTGCTGATGACAACCCCTCTAAAAAGGCTTCTTCAACCACTTCTGTAGGCAATAAACTTACAGCAACTAAGGTTGAGGAATATAAAGCCAAGATACCTTATCCTCAAAAACTCCGGAAAGAGGAGCAGGATAAGCAATTTGCTCACTTTGCAGATTATCTCAGGACTCTTGAAATAAAGATTCCATTTGCAGAGGCACTTGAGCAAATACCCTCTTATGCCAAGTTCATGAAAGAGATCTTGAGTCATAAAAAGGATTGGAGAGAAATAGAAAGAGTTCTCCTCACTGAAGAATGCAGTGCAGTCATTCTAGAAAGCATTCCTGAAAAGCTTAAAGACCCTGGGAGTTTTCTGATACCATGCATATTAGAAGGTAATTGCACCAAGACAGCTTTATGCGATCTTGGGGCAAGCATCAACCTAATACCTGCATCCACTATCAGAAAGCTTGGCTTAACTGAAGAAGTTAAACCAACCCGGATATGTCTCCAACTTGCTGATGGCTCCATTAAATACCCATCAGGCGGGATTGAAGATATGATTGTCAGAGTTGGGCCATTCGCCTTTCCCACTGACTTTGTAGTGCTGGAAATAGAGGAGCACAAGAGTGCTACTCTCATTCTAGGAAGACCATTCCTAGCAACTGGACGAACCCTCATTGATGTCCAACAAGGGGAAATAACCCTGAGAGTCAATGATGATGAGTTTAAGTTGAATGCTGTCAAAGCCATGCAGCATCCAGACACATCAAAAGACTGCATGAAAGTTGATCTTATTGACTCTTTGGTAGAAGAGATCAACATGGCTGAGAATCTCGAATCAGAGTTGGAAGACATCTTTAAAGATGTTCAGCCTGATTTGGAGGAGTCAGAGGAGATTAGAGAGCCTCTGAAATTTCCTCTGGAAGAGGGAAAACCTCCTAAATCCGAGCTCAAACCATTACCACCATCCCTGAAATATGTATTTCTGGGAGAAGGTGACACTTTTCCAGTGATCATAAGCTCTGCTTTAAATCCACAGGAAGAGGAAGCACTTATTCAAGTGCTAAGGACACACAAGACAGCTCTTGGGTGGTCCATAGGTGATCTTAAGGGCATAAGCCCAGCTAGATGCATGCACAAAATCTTATTGAAGGATAACGCTAAACCAGTGGTTCAACCACAGAGGCGGCTAAATCCAGCCATGAAGGAAGTGGTGCAGAAAGAGGTCACCAAATTACTATAGACTGGGATTATTTATCCTATTTCAGATAGCCCCTGGGTGAGCCCTGTCCAAGTCATCCCAAAAAAGGGAGGCATGACAGTGATTCATAATGAAAAAAATGAACTGGTTCCTACAAGAACAGTTACAGGGTGGTGCATGTGTATTGACTACAGAA
>NC_029788.2:89970322-89971368 GCF_000816755.2 Arachis ipaensis | reverse complement strand
GCCATGCAGCATCCAGACACATCAACAGATTGCATGAAAGTTGATCTTATTGACTCCTTAGTAGAAGAGATCAATATGGCTGAGAGTCTCGAATCAGAGTTGGAGGACATCTTTAAAGATGTTCAGCCTGATTTGGAGGAGTCAGAGGAGATTAGAGAGCCTCTGAAATTTCCTCTGGAAGAGGGAAAACCTCCTAAATCCGAGCTCAAACCATTACCACCATCCCTGAAATATGTATTTCTGGGAGAAGGTGACACTTTTCCAGTGATCATAAGCTCTGCTTTAAATCCACAGGAAGAGGAAGCACTTATTCAAGTGCTAAGGACACACAAGACAGCTCTTGGGTGGTCCATAGGTGACCTTAAGGGCATAAGCCCAGCTAGATGCATGCACAAAATCTTATTGGAGGATAATGCTAAACCAGTGGTTCAACCACAGAGGCGGCTAAATCCAGCCATGAAGGAAGTAGTGCAGAAAGAGGTCACCAAATTACTAGAGGCTAGGATTACTTATCCTATTTCAGATAGCCCCTGGGTGAGCCCTGTCCAAGTCGTCCCAAAAAAGGGAGGCATGACAGTAATTCATAACGAAAAAAATGAACTGGTTCCTACAAGAACAGTTACAGGGTGGCGCATGTGTATTGACTACAGAAGGCTCAATATAGCCACCAGAAAGGATCATTTTTCTTTACCATTCATAGACCAGATGCTAGAAAGACTGGCAGGTCATGATTATTACTCCTTTCTGGATGGCTACTCAGGTTATAACCAGATTGCAGTAGATCCCCAGGATCAAGAGAAAACAGCATTCACATGTCCATCTGGAGTGTTTGCTTATAGAAGGATGCCATTTGGGCTATGTAATGCGCCTGCAACCTTCCAGAGATGCATGCTTTCTATTTTCTCTGATATGGTGGAAAAATTTCTAGAAGTCTTCATGGATGACTTCTCAGTATATGGAAACTGATTCAGCTCCTGTCTTGATCACCTGAAACTTGTTCTGAAGAGATGCCAAGAGACCAACCTAGTTTTAAACTGGGAAAAATG